>NC_143484.1:12115628-12143000 GCF_027475165.1 Benincasa hispida | reverse complement strand
TTTTGAGAAGATGAAATACAAAATTGAAATATAAAATACAAATAACTCATGTTGTGTTTAATTAATGGTTAAGCATGAAAGGGTAGAAGAATTAATATACCTTTGTAGAAGTAGAACTTTTCCACAACAATTCTTCTATCTTTTCCAGCAAATTTGTCTTCTTCTTCTCAACATTGTGACACCTCCACAAGATTTGCCTGGTGGGAGTGATTGTTGAAAGAGGAAAAAGGAATGGAGAAATTGATTTTTGCAGAGAACCTTTCTCTGCAAGTTTTTGAGAGAGAGAGAGAGAGCAAATTCGTAGATTCTGCATTCGTTAATCACAAAACTCTTTTATGTGTGTTTTAACGCAAAGGGAGAGGGTAACTACCCACGTCCCTACTCCTCTTCACTAATGGGAGTGATTAATTAATTAATTATTATTTAATTAAAATTAAATATTAATTAATTTAAATTAATTATCTCATATTTAATAAAACACAGATTGTATCATATTCAAATGCACATTTCTCTCTTAACCTATAGTTTTAAATGAATCTCATCCACATTCATATATAACCTGTAACTTTAATTTAAATCTAAATTTTGTATTTGAATCACATTCAAATACATTAATTCTCTGAAAATTTATAATATTAATTATAAATCATATTTATAATTAACTATATATAATAAAATATCTATATATATTATATTAATTGCATCATATACAATTAGTATATGATTCCTTAAATTACTTTGTTTTTCTTTCAAAACTTTTGGTCCTTGTTAATCTATTGTGAGGCAGCAAGGGGACTTAAATGACCTAAAAATTATAAGTTCTAATGATTCGAGATTAATTAAACTTTTTAATTGATTAATCAACATTCATTAACAATGAGAAAAATCATTATAGACTCATAGTTGTAATCTTATGCACTGTAAGATATGTTGCATCCATGGATATAATAATTACATGTAAGTGACTTCACACAAATTGTTCATAATTACAGTTGGTCAAATGTCCATTTTACCCTTATAATTACCTCTACATCCTTAAGTACCACCCATTCTCTAATGAACAATTTGTTTATGGTCCAACCATAAACCAAGCCCCTCTCGGGCCAATGGGAGAGAGAGGAGAGGATAGGGCTCCATTGTTGAAGTCTCAGAGTTAGCACTTGAGAGAAATACTCATCTACTTACCCTATATGGAAAGGATTGAATTCCACCTTGTGAAATTATATTCCCAGTTCTCTATTTGGTCAAGTATCCAAAATGTCAGGTTTATTGAGTCGACGACTTGGGCCACTCTTACCCATGCAAATGAAACGACTAGCCCTCAGAAGCAAGAATTCATAACTCACTCAGGATCAAGATTGATTGAGTTACATATGATCATCCTTCGAGATAAATCTCTTCAATTAACGAAGTTACAAAGAGAGATTAATTATTTTGCGGTTTAGTCTTATACAAAATCTTTGCATAGGATACTTCTACTCACATGTCTCCACATGAACAACATAGATTACAATTGTTGCAATGATTACAAAGTGAACTGTATGCATAGTGTTACTAGGATAAGATATTCATCCTTATCCATTTAATATAGTTACAAAGTGACCTGTATATCAACTACATATGGTTCCAGTCCCATGCAAATAACCTTGAATTTTGCTTTATTGTATATAGTTATGCAAATTGAAGACATAATATAAAATAACAAATTATTTTATTAATCATCAGGAATTTGTTTATTTATTTACAAATCACGCGTTTAGGGCATAAAACTAAACAAGTTTTACATAAATAGGAAATCACACCTGCTACCGAACTTGTAAATACGCTTGACTAGATATTTGATTGCTACAGATTAACTAAATGTACATAATCTTAAAGATTAAAGCCAACACTGTAAAAAGTGTATTGAAATCCAATGGATTGAAAAGCATACAATAAAATTTATAAAGCATGATATGCATCCTCTACAATATACAATAAGCCAAGTCAGGGGATTACAACAAATGTTACACATTGGTATGTTACCAAATACATTGTATATGTACAATTTGATCACCATTAAATAACAAATTACGACGTACACGAGTGTTTAATACAAATAATCTAAAATGAACGTAATAAATCAAATGTAGTTGAAGTAATATTAGTGAATATATTGAAACATGACCTATGTGAACATAATTATGTTTTATATGTAGGTAATCGTAAAGAAACAAATAAACAAACCACTGACAAACGTAAATATTAATATATTTGGATTATTCAGCAATGCCAAAATAATTAACCCCATATCGAATCTTTGCATGACCTACAATTATGATCAATCTAACCAGAATGCCGACGTTTCTTGACCTTTGATGCCCTTTCCCTATGATACAATAATCTTTTGTTTTTTGGCCCACCAACTAGACGTTTAGAGTTCAGAGGCAGAATCAAATCTTGATCCGGAGAACCCATCAATGGGAACTGATCAACACTACCTACATGGTGTATATCTATATTGTATACCTGACTCCAATTAGGAGGAGAGAATAAGACTCATTCGCAAAGGACCACAAGGTATGAATGTTAGCTTCATACTATTTGGTTTGATCATGGACTTCAAACTCATACTTGTTTATGGGATACACCTGAAACATATAGTGTTTTTGTGAGAAGGGCAATACTAATAACTAATAAATAAAATAAAAATACAAAGTAACTAAACCACCCACGTCCATAGCTCAACTTTCAATCAATGCACACTTAAGAACTTCTGCCTATGGGAGAAGATGGGTACGTTGATAGCTAAAGAAAGTGTGGCATTCATTAAACCATCTTTGTAACAAACTACGTGCAAAATCAAAAAAGGGTATAATCAAGAGCTCATTACCTGTACTTAATGTTGAGTTCATACTCACTAAAATGTTGGTTGTCATTAAGGAATATCGTTTCCTATTAAAAAAACACCCTTGTCTATCTAGAACACCCTACCTCTTGTGCTTACGGAATATCAATCAAAGGGCATTTCACTCTCAATCTATCACCACAGCTAGAGAGGAGAAGAGAAGAACACAAACACTTGTGGAAGTTGTCTTTATTGATAAGCCAATGAAAAATCACTAATTACAAGACTCAAAAGAACTAGTGCTTTCTACAAGAATAACCTCTACACTTGTGATAATGAAAATGCCAAGGAGAGTATGCATGGACAAGTTCCAAGCTATGCCCTTTTAGAATTACTGCAACTTTTGACATTCTGTCTTAATTATTGTAATATCTTTCATTTGCTTTTATTAGGGATTTATTAAAGAAATTTAGGGAGACTCCTTGTGAGACTATATATATAGTGGTATTGTAATCTTTGCCAAGATAAGGTTGAGAAAGAAATCAATAGAAGATTGAGTATTAGTATCCGTACTTTATTCTCTCTCTTCAATAAAAAGCTCCACCACTCAAAAATTTGTTTTTTTCTTCAATTTCGTATCAGAGCCATGTCGAACCATGGGAGCATAGTATTGGGACAGATATAGTTACCACGACTTACCAAGATAAGCTATGAAAACTGGAGTATTCAAATGCGTGCCTTGCTTGGTGCTCAAGATGCATGGGAAGTAGTCTAAGAAGGTCTTGAAGAGGAGGCTCCAATTGCAAATACGACAGCAAACCAATTGAGGGCGATAAAAGAGATGCGCATGAAAGAAAAAACCATTCTCTATCGCTTGTTCCAAGCTATGGATGAGTCAGGTTTCGAGAAAATTGCAGGTGTAAAGACATCGAAGAAAGTGTGGAACACACTGGAGAAGGTTTTCAAGGGTGTTGATTGAGTCAAACAAGTGCGACTCCAAACTCTTCGAGGTGAATTGGAAACCATGAAAATGAAGGATTTCGATGGAGTATCTGACTACATCACCGGGGTTCAAACAGTGGTTAACCAACTTAAACGCAATGAAGAAACTCTTGAAGATGCCAGGGTTGTGGAGAAAATCCTTTGATCATTGACAAATGATTCTTAGAATCTGGTATATGCTATCAAGGAATCAAAGAATTTAGAAGAGACTATTTATGATCTTGCAGGTTCCCTTGAAATACATGAATAAAGAAAGAAGAAAAAGAAACAAGAGGTCTTGGATAAGGCCTTACAAACAAAGATGACCATCAAGGAAGAGGACGTGGTCGTGGTGGTCGCAGTTTCAGTCGCGGCAGAGGTCGTGGTTGTGGAAACAATATGAAGAGAAAAAATAAACGAGCTAACTGAATTGGGGTGGACGAGGCCGAGGTCGGCGAGAAGCGGTCGCTCAAAACATCCAAATGTCAAATGTTACAATTGTATAAAATATGGACACTATGCAAAAGATAGCTATGCCGAGAAAAAGCTGGAAGAAAATGCGAACTTGGTCGCAGAAAATGAGACCAAAGATGACGATGTTCTTATGATAGCCCATGAAGGCATCACTCCGGACAGCGACATGGTGTGGTGTCTTGACACTAGTGCAACCAACCATATGTGTGGGCACAAACATCTTTTCATTAATATGAAAGAGATAGAAGATGGACATGTGTCTTTTGGAGATGCATCAAAGGTTCAAGACAAAGGTCGAGGAAAAATACGTTTTTCCCAAAGAAATGGAAAATAAGGTACTATGAAGGATGTCTTCTATGTACCTGACTTGAAGAGTAATATTCTAAGTATGGGATAGTTATTGGAGAAAGGATGTTCAGTCTTCATGAAAGATCGAATGTTGCACTTGAAGGATAGAAATGATCGAGTGCTCACACACATTGAGATAGGGAAGAATCGGATGTTCAAACTCAACCTGAAGAATGTACAAGAGAGGTATTTAGAAGTCAACATGGAGGACATAGCATTCTTATGACACTTACAGTTTGGACACATATACTATGGCGGACTAAAAGAGTTAACAAAGAAGGACATGGTCCATGGGCTCGCAAAAAAGGACTATACCAAGAAGTTTTGTGAAGGTTGTGTACTTGGCAAACTAGCAAGGACAAATTTCCAAAAGATGGAGAATATTGTTTAAAGGGACCTCTTGAGTTGATACACACAGACATATGTGGCCCAATCACTCCGAAATCTTTCAGTGAGGAAAGGTATTTTATTACCTTTATTGATGACTATACAAGAAAGACTTGGGTTTATTTGTTTGAAGGAAAAGTCAAAAGCATTTGAAGTATTCAAAAAGTTAAAGGTAATTGTAGAGAAGACAACCAATCTTTACATCAAGGCTTTACGATCAGATAAAGGTGGAGAATACATATCAACCGTTTTCACAAATTATTGTGAGGAATAAGGTATCAAAAGATTTTTGACTGCACCATATTCACCTCAGCAAAATGGCGTTACAGAAAGGAAAAATGGAACGATCCTTGATATGGTTCGATCAATGTTGAAGAGTAAAGACGTGCCAAAGGAATCTTGGGCGGAAGCAATATGATGCACTGTGTATGTGCAAAACCGATGTCCATAAACAAAATTGGCAAATCAAACACCGCAAGAGGCTTGGAGTGGTCATAAACCAATCGTCTCACACCTTAAAGTGTTTGGTAGTGTGGCCTATGCGCAAGTACCAGACCAAAAAAAAACCAAACTCGATGATAAGAGTAAGGTATATGTGTTTATTGGGTATGATGAGAAGACGAAGGCTTATAAATTATTCCCCAATTTAGGTAATCACTCCATTTCCTTGTTGTAGCATTATGTCATTCCTACAAGCGATCCCCCATCCAAGATTGGAACGAGGTATACAACAACAAGAAGGAAAAGGAAATTTTGAATCTTCTTTTTGATCTACCTACTCGATCCAATTAAAAAAAAGGTGATTGTAAGTCACGACATTCAAGTGAATGAAGAAAGCGCATGGGACTGGAAGAATCAAAAGGAGGCATTACAAGGAGAGTCATTGAGAATTGTACCAATAAACACTCTAATGACTTCTCAAATATCTGACGAAGTGAAAGAGCCAAGTAAACTTAGGATGCATAATCTACAAGATCTATACGACTCAACCGATGAAGTACACCTAGTTTGCTTATTAGCAGACTCGGGGAACATTGCTTTTAAGAAGCCATAAGAGACAAGAAATGGAAAGCCACAATGGATGAAGAGATAGAAGCAATTGAAAGAAACAAAACTTGGGATTTGGTGGAATTTCCTGATGGATATAGACCCATTGGTGTAAAATGGGTATACAAGAAGAAGATGAATACCCAAGGTGAGATTGAAAGGTACAAGGCATGTCTAGTTGCAAAAGGTTACAGACAAAAAGCAGGAATCGATTATGATGATGTTTTTGCTCCAGTTGCAAGAATGGAGACAATTCGACTTCTTTTATCTCTAGCTGCACAATTCAAGTAGGTTATCTATCAAATGGATGTAAATCAGCATTTTTAAATGGAGTATGTGGAGCAACCCCCTGGATACATGAAATCTGAAAAAGGAAAATAAAGTATTGAAACTAAAGAAGGTGCTCTATGAGTTAAAGCAAGCACCTCGAGCATGGAACACTCGAATTGATACTTACTTCAAGAAGAACAAGTTGATACAATGGCCATATGTGTATACATTATACGTAAAGAAAAAAGAAGGTAATCTGCTTATCGTTTCCCTTTATGTTGATGATCTTATTTTCATGGGGAGCAATGAGAACTTGGTTGTGGACTTTAAAGATGCTATGATGCGGGAGTTTGAAATGACGGACTTAGGATTGATGAAATACATTCTTGGTCTTGAAATTAGAGAAGAAAACTTTGTAATTTTTGTTTCACAGGAAGCATATACGAAGGTCATGTTGAAGAGAAATAAGATGGAAGAATACAAGCCTATAGTAACACAAATGGAGCTTGGCACAAAACTCTCTAGATTTGAGGGAGGAGATTAAGTAAATGCACGTGAATATCGTAGTTTGGTAAGGAGTCTACAATATCTCACATGCACAAGATTGGATATTGCATATAGTGTTGGTGTAGTGAGTCGATACATGGAGGATCCAAGGCTCTCACACCTTAAGGCCATTAAACGAATTCTTCGATACATTCGAGGGACGGAATCACTCGGGCTTCTCTACACAAGGACGAGTGAATACAAGTTGATAGGATACTCTGACAGTGATTGGTGCAGAGATATAGATGATAGAAAAAGCACCGGATGATATGTGTTCTATATGGGAAATACAACATTCAAATGGCTCTAAAAAAAGCAGTCAATTGTAACTTTGTCAACATATGAGGTAGAATATGTGGCAACATCTTGGTGTGTGTGTCACACGATTTGGTCAAGAAACTTACTGTGTGAATTAAATCTACAATAGCATGAGGCAACCAAAATAAGAGTTGATAATAAATCAGCCATTGAGTTGGCAAAGAATCCAGTCATCATGAAAGAAGTAAGCACATTGATGCCCGGTTTCATTTTATTAGAGAACATGTAAAGAATGGATAAGTGAAAATGATTCACACATTTCAAGTCATGACCAAGCAGCTGATATTTTTACAAAGCCTCTACAAGCAGCTTTGTTTGAAAGTTTGAAAAAGATGACCGGAATGAAAGACTTGAAAGATTTTAGTTTAAGGGAGGAATTTGTGAGCATTAAACTCAAATTGTCAGGTTTCTGGGCGGTTTTTAGCAGGAATTTGGAAGGTCAAGCGATATCCAAATTAAATGTATGACCTATTGATTTTGATGCCCCGGATGTGTACTTTCTGATGCAACTTTTGAAATTCTGTCTTAGTTATTTTAATCTCTTTCATATGCTTTTATTAGTGATTTATTGAAGGAATTTAGGGAGACACTTTGTGAGACTATATATAGTGGTATTGTAATCTTTGCCAAAAAAAGATTGAGAAATAAATCAATAGAAGATTGGGTATTAGTGTCCATATTTTATTCTTTCTCTTTTCAATAAAAAGTTCCACCACTAAAAAAAATTTATTTTTTTTTTCATCATCAACATCATCAATAGGATTATTGTTTTTTAGAGTAGGATTACACGTAGGTTTAACACTACCAGATGCAATATTAGATTCAGACATACCTCTCAAATCCTCATCAGACACATTCTCCCCTTGAGAGTAAAGCATCTTTCTCCATAGATTCAATTTCCTTTTTAGACCCAATATTTACTTCTGTTTGAGTGACAAACAGATTTAAAACAGAATCATTAGCATTTTAAGTCAAATTAACCTATAATTTTAATATGAATGTCACACTAACCTACAATTTTAATATTAATCTAATTCATATTATTTATCATTTGAATCTTATTCAAATAAATTAAATATCTCATATTATATATTTTACTTTTGAATCCTATTCAAAATTAACTTTATAATATAATATATCTATATACATTATATTAATAGTATTTTATACAATAAGTTTACATTCCTTAACTTCATTTGAACAATTCAAATTCTTTCCAAACAATATGAACTTTGTTTTACCTTTAGTGAGCTAGTAGGGAAACCTAATGGACCAACACATTAGAAGCTCCAATGATGTAATATTAATTAATTAAACTTTTTAATTAAATTAATTAAACTCTTTAATTACATTAATCAACTTTCATTAGTTATGGGTCACTTCACTAAAGACTCATAGCCGCACTTTTTGTATTGTAGAATATTTCTGTGTCCATTGATTTAATCATTTCTCGTAAGTCAATCCTTCACAAGTTGTTCGTAACTATAACTGGGTCAAATTGAAACTATAACTGGGTCAAATTGTTGGTTTACCCCTGTAGTGACCTCTTAATCCTTAAATATCATTGGTCCTCTAATAAACAATCTATTTATGGTCCAATCATAAAAAAAAAATCTTCTTGAGAGGATGAGACTTCATTGTTCAAGTCCTAGCGTCAGCACTTATTAGAACAACTTATCTACTTACCCTAAACGTGGGAAGAAGTTAATTCTATCTTATGAAGCTATGTTCCCAACTTCTCACTTGGTATCATCCATAAAATGGTAGGTATATTGAGTCGGCAAGTAGGGTCACTCTCACAATACAAATCAAAGAATGAACATCATGAATAAGAGTCCATAACTCACTTAGGATTCAGATTGAGTTACGTGGTCATCATTTTTAAAATAAGTTAACAATGTGACAAAGAGAGCTTATTATATATTTCGTATTCTAGTCTTATACAATCTCAATGTATAGAATATCCCCACTCACATGTCCGCACATGAATGATTTAGATCAAATCATTTGTAAGACTTAAAAAGAGGGTCATATCCATAATGTTATCAGGATAAGGTACCCAACATTATCCATATATTATAGACCTTTTAGGTTACTACTTGAACATAATCAACTTGTATGTCAACCTCATCCTGTTCAAGTTCCATTAGATAATCTCGGATCTTAGTTTATTGGATTTGAGTTATGTAAATAATAATTAACACTTTATTTATTTGAAAATAAATAATACTTTATTTATTCAATAATTTGTTTACAAATCTATACACTACAAGATTTAGGACATAAATCCCAACACTACTGGGACTAGATTTTTCAAGATCAGGGTGGATTTCAATACCTGCACCAACCAAGTTGGTCATAGTCAACGAAGTAGTATTAAGTAATGTTTCCTTCTTTTGAGATTTAGCAGCCCTTGAGGTCTCTGAGCATTTTCACTTTACGAAACTGGAAGCTCCAGGAAAACCTCCTAACGAGTTCGAAACCAGAGATGATTTTGCATCGGAGTTCAATAGAGAATCCTGGAAGGAAAGTTGAAATAGCACAATGTTCCTCTTTCTTAATTCAAATGTTAATTGCCACCAAATGTCAGGAAAACTTAAAATGTAATTAAACACAAACTTACCAACCCGTTCTTGGGCTGCAACACTTAAGGCTTCAATCTTTTCACTCATAAAACTGGGCTTGAGACCCCACACGACCCAATGCTACCACCTACAAAAATAAATGGTTAATTGCTATAGATTTATCATGTAGAGTCCTAAGGCAAATCTTAGAGCCTCGAACTGAGTAGCATCAAGAGGTTTTGTGAATTTGTTTGTTCTCGACTAACTCTTTAATGAATTGATGTTAAATATCAATATGCTTTATCCTACTGTGTTGAACAAGATTTTTTGAGACATTTATTGCACTCAAGTTGTCACATTATAGAGTCATAACATCCTATGGAATATCATATTCCTGTAAAATTTGTTTCATTCAAAGTAATTGTGTACAGCTGCTCTAGTTGCAATATATTCAGCTTTAGCTGTAGATAAAGATGTTAAGTATTATACTCTAAAACTCATAGATAGTGAATGTAATTAAATGATCATCATTAATAAATAGTTATTAATATTTTTATCAATAAGTGTTACTGATGTTTTATTTAATTTTGTCTTATCAACCCTAAAATCCAATAAACTAACATCCTAGGTTATCTTATGAGTCTTAAACTGCATGTAGAGGCATATAGGGTTCAATGTTCAAGATACAACCTGACAAGTCTATAGTATAGGGATAAGGTTGGATATCTTATCCTAGTAACACTATGGATATGACCCATATTGTATTTCATACAAACGCAGTGGTCCAACGCATTCGTGTAGGAGACATCTGAGTGGGGGTATCTTGTGCAATGAGTTTGCACAATACTGGACCACAAAATAGTAACCATTAGGTGTAACTTCGTTGACTAGTTAGGTTTCTATTTCAATAGGACGATCTAGACAACTTAGTCTTACTCTTGAGTATATTATGAACTTCTATTCATGAGAGATTTCCTTTGATTTGTATGGATGAGAGTGACTAGTTTGCCAACTCAATATACCTACCATTTTGGGGATAAGACCGAGTGGGTAGCTAGGAACATAATCATACAAGATGGATTTCCCTCATTCCCGACTTTAGAGTAAGTAGATGAGTGTTCTTTTAAGTGGTGTCTCTAAGACTTGAACAAATAACCCTACCCTCTCACTGGCCGGAGACGGGTTTCTGTTTAATGGTTTGACCATAAATAGGTTGTTCATTAGAGGAGCATTGGTACTTAAGAATGTAGATGTAACCCTGGTGTATACGAATACTTGCGAAGAACTAACTTACTGTTATTGGTCTATATCCATGGACACAGATATATATCTGTAGTGAGAAGAGTGTAGTTGTGGGTTTTTAGTGTAGTGTACCCAAAATTAAAGAATATTGATTAATTTGGTTAATGAGTTTAGCCAATTAATCTCACATCGTTCGAACGTCTGATATGTAGGTCCATTAGGCTTCCTTCCTAGCTTGTAAAGGGTATTGAGGTAATTTTTCATTAAATTGAATTTGAAATATTCAGATTCAGAATTGGAAATTTTTTTATGTATGTTGATACATTTTAATATAAAGTTTAATTTTAGACTTTATTTTTAATTTTGGATATGAAAATTAATAAATGCGAGAACTAAATATTTGAAAGGAGTTCAAATATTACTTTAATATGAATAAGATTCATATTAAAAACTATAGGTTAAAAATAATGTGCATCCACTATAGGTTAAATGACAGAAATGTTTTTTAATAGAACTTAAATGGAAAATTAAATTAAATATGTGATATTTAGCTGGATGATTAATTATTTGAAGAATTAGTTGATTTTTAAATTAAATTAAATATTGAATTTAATTAAATTGACTAAACCAAAACTATAGGTTAAATATAATTTATATTAGATGCACATTAAAACTATAGGTTATGTGAGAGGAAATCATTTAAATATCATTTAAATGACCATTTAATTAAATATGATTTAATTAAAATATTTTATTTTATTTTATTTTATTTCAATTAAATAAATTAACTCCCCATTTTAAGGAAGTTATAAGAAAACGTGGGATCAATCCCACGTTTTTCTCTCCTCTCTCACCATCCCTCTCTCTAACAAAAGGGTTTTGTTTTTATAGAGGGAGGTGGAGGCTCTCGAGCTCTATGTGTGTGTTTTATTCTTCTTGCAAAAAGAAAGAAAAAATAGTTCTGTGATATTCCCAAATCCCAAAAGAGAGAATCTCACAGTTATCCATAGCCTTGATTCTCTACAAGAATAAGGAAGTTTTCAAGTGGTGGTGCCCAAACCCAATTCAACAAGAAATTCTACAAAATTGTCAAAAGGTGTGCAAGGTAGGGTTTCTTCCCCTGGATAATTAATCCTTTTTAGAATAACACGCTTAATCGTTATTACCTTTTATTCCAAAGCAAAAATTGTTTTGATTTTAAATGTCATTATTTTTTTTTAAAAAATGGTTTTGTGTTTTGGCTTCAGTTGTGCCTTAGGTTTCCCATCCCTTCAAAAGAAACATAGTGTTGTTTCTTACTAAACTAGGAAACCAGATTGTTACCTAGGAAGAAGCATCTCTGTGAGGTACTTTTTTCTGTCCTCTGAGCTACTAGGAAGAAGCATCCTAAGAGGGAACGTAATTATATATGATATAATTAAATTAATTCAATTATATATGATATAATTGATATAATGTATTTGTTTTTAATATTTGAATACGATTCAAATATATTTTCTATGAATGAGATTCATAGTTGTTAAATTTAATATAAATATGATTTATATTAAATGTCATAAAATAGAGAAAAAGAACTATAGTTTATATTGTATATGATGCAATATTCAAACTATAGGTTATAAATATAATATGATAAGTTGGATATCATATTTATTTGTATTATTTATTATTTTTTAATAATAATCCTATTTTCTCTCCAACTACTTTAGTGGGTGGTTAGTTGGTTTTTTATGGCAAAAAGGAATAAAAAGAAATCAGTTTTCTTCTTCTTCTAGGGTGAATCTACACGAAATCACAAAGACTATACGATAGATTTTTTGACTATCACGATTAGAGATTTTGCTACATGATAGTTCTTCTTCAATCGTCTTCCTCATTCAAAACTCACAAACTCCCTCCTAACCAAAATAGTTAGAGTGTATCACTCCTGGGTTCTCACCTTGAGAATACCAAGGATACCAATTGGTAATGTCTTCACACATTTAGTTCGAGTTTTGTTGTTATTCGAGGAGTTTGTGACTGTTCCAGAAGTTTGTGATAGTTCGAGGGATTTATGCAAAGAGGTGTCCTTGAAAGGTATAATCTCTAAACTCTTCTTCTAGTTTAAAAGCATGTTGTAATTTTTGTTAAAATGCATAATCCGTTTGTTTACTGTAAATGTATGTTTTCAATCTAAATAGAATTTGGACGATCTGCTTCCGTTCATGGATCTTCTTGTAATCGAGTTCCTTCAATGAGTGCATTTGTTGTAGACATGGTAAACTCTACTATTTGTAGAATATCCTAAGAATATACCCTCATCAGATTTCAAGTCCCACTTTCTTCTAGTTTCCTTGTCCACTAAGATGTAAAATGGACTATCAGATATACGAAAATATTTAACATTTGGTTTCCTCCCCTCCATATTCTATAGGAGGTACCTGGACGACGAGCCACCTTGTTATGTATATGGCACGTAGTGTTTAGAGCCTCAACCTAGAAGTGGAAAGGCGAAGCTTTAGCATGCGACATAGCCCATGCCATTTCTTGTAAAGTTCAACTTTTGCATTCCACTACACCATTTTGCTGAGGAATAATAGGAGCAGAGAACTCATGATGAATACCTTCTAAGCTACAAAAAGATGTAAACTGTAAGACCCTAGCACTAAATCTAAAGTGGAAGGTTAAATAGAAAAATCCTAAGTAAGAATAGTGGGGCAAAGGAGAAAAACATAAAAAATTATCCAAAAAAGTGACTAAAAATCTAAATGCCTATGAAGGGTTTAAAACATGTTGGACGCAAGAAGGCATGGAGGATGGAAGCAAGAAAACTTGAAAAAAGGCTAAGGGTTGCATACAACCAGCACAAAGGCATACATGAGCAATGCGGACATGGGCAGGAAGCATGCGTCGAGTGAGCATGCTAGAAGAGCAGCCATGAGTCGAGGACAAGCGCACAGGCCGTGCGTCAAGTGCGCAGCCTATGCGTCAATGGTGTATGCCGAGCGTGCAGCCCATGCGTCGATGGTGTATGTCAAGCATGCAGCCCATGCGTCGATGGTGTATACCGAGCGCCCTGCTTATGCGTCGAACAGGCAAGCGAGCAAGCCATCCTATGCATCGAAGCGCTGCCAAGTCTATCGAGTAGCCATGCGTCGATGCGCTATGCCAAGTGCACGCCTATGCAGCGAGGCATACCCATGTGGCGAGACACGCCCACGCAACCGAGCATGCCTATGCGGCCAAGCATGCAAGCACCTAGGTAGCACACCATGTGTCGATGATCAACACCATGCGTCCATGCTTAGTAGGCCGAGCAAGCACACCTAGCAAGCCATGCGTCAAGGGTGAGCGGCCACCCTATGCGTTGGTGATGGCCAACTTATGCGTTGGCTAAGTGGGACATTGATGAACGAAAGGTGAGTTGCTATGCGTTAAGGATAAAGGGTAAGGTTAATTGATGGAAAACTTCAAGGGAGGATATCAATGTTATATGAACATAAGTATTAAACAATTAAGTAGAGAAATATGTGAAGTATTTAAGTGATTTAGGTGGCAAAAGGAGGATCACACAAAATTCTAGTAGGAGGTGGACAAAGGAGATTTCATGCAATTGAAGTCTTATCACCTCAAGCAGGAGGTGGGTGAAGGAGATTTCATGCAAAAAAAGAGATTTTGGCTGGCAAGCTGAAATGAGAACAACTCAAAGCTAGGTTGGGTAGGCTGAGTGTTGGCAGCTTCAAAGTGAGACAAATGGGAGTTGAGTTGTCATCATAGGGTGAGTTTGAAATGGCTATAAATAGAGGGGTTGGGCAGGAGGAATTTATTCATACCATCACCTAATTGTGTATTAAGAGCATATTTAGAGAGTTACGTTTGAGTTATTAGGTTGCCAAGTTGATTGGAGATCAAAAGAAACAAAGGTTGCGTTGGTGAGGCATTGAGTTAGCCGGACACACAGCCAGCCCACACCCTACGTGCACCAGCGTTACGTCCGTTCGTCCGCGCACGCCTCGCTCGACGCATCCCGTTCACCAACCCAGCACAGCTATCTCCCCCGTACGACGCATCACGCCCAACGCAATGCACGCCCAAACGCGCCAGTCCCCTGTGCGACAAAGCATGCCCACCCTACCTACTGCCCAATGCCCAGCTGCCTACCACGGTCCAAATAACCTCTAAAGAGGCTAATTTTGGGATTTTGGCTAAAATTGATTAGGGTAAGCTGGTGTTTCATTATATAATAGTATTTTGGCTAGTTTGACATTATTTATTGATATAAAAAATATTAATTGAGGAATTTCCATTAATATGGAGGAATTCTCAGGAAGGTATTCTCAAGGTAATTTTAGTGGAAAAACTTACTAATGGTGAGTGTTTACTTAGTTTTATGTGTTGATATGTGGATAAATGCATGTGTAAGTGCCAAATGCATGCTTATGATGTTATGTTGTTGCCATGATATTTTTTGTGAAATTGCTATGAAAACTGAGATCATACCCAGATTACATAAGTTAGCATGCTTAATAACAGGTGCTTGGCAGGAAAATATAGCCGGCCTCGTCGGAGGGAAATAATAGTCGGTAACGACCGACGGAAAATATAGTCAAGTACCTAAGCATGACTAGCGGGAAAAGAATTGTCGATGTGCACATTGGCGAGAGAAGTGGGTTATAGGAAAGTTTCCATAAAAAATTGTATGTGATTGATAATGTGTCCATGATATGAGCATGCCATGTATAGCATGGAACTGGAGGATGATAATTGAATGAATGTACACATGATCATGTATAGATTATACTAGAATTGTGATTATGTGATTGCTTTCCCAAAAATATGTTTTGCAAAGTGATTATTATTCTAAAAGAACCACTCACTGGGCTTAGTAGCTCACACTCTTCCATATGTTTTCTTATATCCCCCTCGTGTAGCAAAGCGGAGTGTTCAGGAAGGAGTCTACTAACCACCAACACACCAGGACTTGGTAAATTCTCAGGGCACAGCTCGGATCATGTAATAAAGAATATAGGAAATTGAACTATGTGTATGAAAGTTAGATAGAGTGTTGTAAACATGTTGAAGTCTTTAATAGATAAGGAGGGAAATGTTGAATTTAAATATTGTCTTAGAATACTACTAGTGTACCCTCACGCTCCCTTCCAGGTCTTAGGGAGTTAAGGCTAGGGAGAGAGTGTGACATAAAATATGTATTTTCAAATTCCTTCCTACAATCACTCTAAATCCTATTGAAATGAAGGTTATTCTCACCCTAAAGCTGTAAAGATAGAGTTTTGAAAACATCAAAAGCATCAAACTTGTTCCTAAAAAGAATGAACCCAGGTATACCGAGAAAAGTCATAAACACACACTGGAACATATCATTTACCACCTGGACATTCAACTTGCATCAAACTCATAAGATCCATATGTATAAGTTCTAAGATTCTATCCAAAGTTGTAAGTCCTTGATTTCTTTTTCCCCCACTTATGTTTAAAGATCACTAAATAATCGTTGGAGATAAGAATCCTTGGTTGGAACATATGTTAAAAATTTGGAGGGTAAAATTTTTTTTAAGTGTCTGAACTATGCTTTGGAGGAGGCATTGGTACTTCGAAAAATTTCTAAGTGTTGGAAACATGTGGTTATAAGTGAAGGATGTATTGGTCTAGAAGAAAAGAAGGATAAAAGTTTGGTCAAGTATTAAGAGGAAAAGGCTGGTACAAAAGTTGGAAGCATAGTAGGTTGGAGTCAAAATTTTGGCTGTGTTCAAAATATGCTTTGGGCCTAAAAAAGCTTAAAGGGATGAGTTGACCTAAAAGAAGCAAAATTTAACTAAGTATTGGAAAGGAAGGTTGGAAGCATGGTTGAGCATTTAGAGGGAGGAATGTGCTTAAACACTTAGGAAAAAGAGGAACCATGCATTGATGCCTTGGAGGTGAAAAATTTGGCTAAGTGTTGGAAGTGAAGGTTGGACGATAGCCACTGGAAAAGGGAAAATGTGACTAAGTATTTAGACTATGCTTTGGAAAAAGTTATGAGACTTAGGAGAACCTCTAAGTGGTGAAATTAGGCATGCAAAAGTTGGGGAGGAAAAGTTGAACGCATGGTATATTAAAAAGATTTTTTTACTAAATGTTGGAAATGATTAGGGTTGAGTTGGACCCAAGGTGTATTTGGGGTAAGAATTTGGTTAAGTGTTGAACGGCTCATTGGGCGCATACCCTAGCAGGGGCATGTTGGACGCATAGAGGGTGGAAAATGGAAAAGTTGGATGCCTGCCTTGTGGAATGGGCACAATTGGACACATGATGAATGAGGAATTAGGTTATGCATGCACTAGCTGGACAAAATTTCAAAGAATGTGGTGGCCAATTCCGAGGTGGACACCTTAGGAAGTTAACTGGCAGTATGACATGAATTTGACTAAGTGTCAAAGCTGGAGGTGGATGCCTAAGGTGCAATGTGGAGCATGCAAAGTGTTGGGATGACACCTCAAGGGGAGTCATGCATTGGACACTGCATGGTAAAGACACCTAAGTTTGCATACAAGTAAGTGGTGGCAAGGGATCATGCATTGGACCTTGCATGGTGGTGACAACTAAGTCTTGCATGTAAGTAGAAGATGTCATGCTGTGGAGGTTTGAGGTGGTGATGAGGATGGCTTGTAACATACACCACATGCATAAAATATTTCAACACTGATATGGACCAACTTTGGCATCCTAAGCAAGCAAAAAATAATTTATTACAAAATTAAATAAAAACAGCTTGAAGCAGCAAAAATTTAATACTAATTTGGCATTGAATGCCTCGGGTTCATGAATAACGTGTAGCAACATTATCTAGGCAGCGTCCCGTCACTGCCTGGTAGTGGCTTCTTCTCTAGTTTTTCCAGCTAAGCTTGCTTGCTTCAATATTCAATTAAAACCTAGTTTCAACTCTATTGACTCTAAAAAAGTTACAGACCCTTAATCAAACATTAAGGTTCATCAAGTAAGAGCCAATGAAAAATTTAACAACTGAATCAAAGAAAATTGTAATGCTAAAATTGAATTAAAAACCATATCAGTTACCAAATGTGTATTCCTAGAAATTCACCCACCAAACTCAAATTAACATTAATTGAGTGTTTAAATCATGCTCAAATACCAATTGATGGAATAAACATGCATAATGTGGAAGCAAACATAATTATTAAGTACTCTAATTATACTTAATTTGAATTATAAACATGCTTAAAAATCGTTTCCATAGAAAGAAGGTTTCATATGCATACCTTTATAGAATTCCTCTCAATCCTTTTAGAACTCCATGAATTTGAGCTTCAAATCTTGAGTAGACCATCAAGAGAATCTTCTCTACTATTCTCAACCTTGGATTGAGTGATGGAAGCTCAATTGGATTTAGAGAGTTTGAGAAAGTTTGAAAGCCAAATTATTTCTGCTTGAAAATCTTAGGAAAAAAAATAGATTGCATGACCTTAGATTTCATGACCTTCAAACTTCTGAAAGATGAAGTAATTAACAAGTTTAAACATGCAAACACTCATACATTCAACCTATTGACACCTCAATTAGCACTAAGTGAGTGGGCAAGGTATCAAAATGTGGAAAACTCCACCACCAACATAAAATGTTGGGATATTTCCATTACAACCAATTTCAAATAAAAATAGTTTAATTCAATTTTTTTAATTTTACTAAATTAAGCTAAAATTCAATTTCCAAAATTGAATTTCTTAATTTGAGATTGATATAATTAAATAATTAATTAAACAAATTTAATTAAATTATAATAATTTAATATCAAATATTAAATGAATAATACATCTAATTTAAACATGAATCCTATTCATGTAACCAATATTTAAATCAACATTTAAATATTTTAAACTCTTCGAATACGTTTAATTTCAATAAAATTAAATATTTAATTTTATCGGATATAATTATTCAAACCCTAAAATTGAATTTGAATATTTCAAATTCAAACCCTAATTCCAAATTTGAACGCTTCAAATTCGCTCAATTTTCTAATCCAAGGTGTAATGTTTTATGAGCTAGTAGAGGAACCTTATGGATCTACAGATCATAAGCTCTAATGATCTGAAAATAATTGGTTAAATTCTTCAATCCGAATTAATTAATATTTGTTAACCACCGAGACACACCACTATCACTCAATGGCTGCACTTTTCTCAGTGTAGATATATTTCTATCCACTTGATTTAACCATAATCAGTAATTCGACCCTTCACAGGCTATTCGTAATAACGGTTGGGTCTAAAGTTGTTTTATCCCCGAAATTACATCTTGCTCCTTAAGTCCCACTGATCCTCTAATGAACAATTTGTTTGTGATCCATTCATTAAACTGAGTTCCTCTTAAGCCAGTGAGAGGGTGGGCCCTTATTTAGGACTTACAATCAGTACTTAAGAGAACAACCTCTTCGTTATCCCTAAATCGGGTAGGAATGAATTTCATCTTGCACTCTATGTCGCCAGCTATCTACTCGGTCTTACCTCTAAAATGGGAGACTTATTGAGCTGGCGTTGTTAAACCAACCCTCATCCATACAAATCTAAGGATAATCCTGAATAAACAAGAGTTCATAGTTAACTTAGGATTCAAATCGAGTTACCTAGGTCATCGATTTGAAACAGTCAATCTTAAACAGTAAACAGCATTATAAAATAAGAGTGACTTATTTCTTGGTCCTGGTTTTATAAAAACTCATTGCATAGGACGCTCCCACTTGATTGTCTCTAATAAACGGTTTAGGATCACATCGTTTGTACTATCTACAAAGTGGGTCGCATCCAATTGTGTTACCAGAATAAGATACCAAACTTTATTCATATACTATAGACCGTTTTGGTTATTTATACCGAACCTTATTCATATACTATAGACCGTTTTGGCTATTTACTCGAACTTGATCCATCTTTATGTCTCCACATAATGTTCAAGTATTTATGTAATAGCCATGGATCTTAGTTCATTGAATTTAGTCTATACAAGTATAATTTACCTATTAAACAATAGCTTTATTGAATAAATGTCAATAATATCTTTATTGATAATAGAAAATGTTTAACATCACAAACTGCGAGTTTTAGGACATACAACCCAACAGTAAGCTCGAGAAGGGGTGTAACAGAAGTAATATGGGATACCTGTTTGTGAGATACTCTTATTTGCTTACCTGTCTGGCACTCACCCTAGATGGCTCTATTGTCAACACACACAGAGAGAAGACTGCGAGTTTTAGGATATACAACCCAAATGTTTAATGACATTATTTGATAGAGCCTTTTGATCTGATTTGATACTTACATGGCCAAGACATTTGTGCACAACATAGTAAGTTAGGTTCAACTTGGAAGCTTGAGAAAGAATAAAAGAGGAGGAAAATGTATTAACTGTTGAGAACTAAACCATAAATTGTAGTAAAGCTTGGTTAAAAAGGGCAAAAATTTTACTATGTATAAGAACTATGTGTGGAAGCCATGAGGCGTTGGTGTGAGGACGCAATGGGCAATGACTTTGTCACTTAGAGGTTATGTAAGGCTAGTGTTGGTTGAGTAAGCTTGCCATGCGTTGGTATAGGCATGCGTTGATCAAGGGCCTTGAGAAGTTGTTGAGCAAAAGGGGTGCATATGGCAAGGCAAGGTAAGGATATGTTGCCCAGGCATTGGCATGAGACTAGGCATAGGCATTGCGGGCTAGGAAGGCCAAGGCATGCGTTGGCCGAGAGAAGCATGATACCGGGCAGAAATGCACGTTATCATAGTGCTAAGTTCTTAAACAATGTTAGATTACGTTGGTGAAATATGTTAATTTGCGTCCATTAAGCATCAATTTCATAATATTATGGTCGCATGCGTTCATCACATTAGAACAATTGATTTTTGTATTTTTGTGCAGAATATGCGTTGACACAATGCAAGAATTGCGATCATTGGAAAGCTTTGGTCGAACGCAACTCCATCGCAAGGCTTTGCGATGATTGTGTTCGCAAACATTCGCCTGAGAAGAATCGTCGCAACTTGGTCAGCGCAATATGGTGGGCGCATCTGGGTGAAAGGCTAATTAGTCGCGATGGGACAGAAAGCTGATGACAATCGAATCCGAATTAAGTTGACAGCCGATAACGATCACAAGTACATTCAGCTTTTCAATAACAAATATTCAGCGCATCAGTCAGGAATTAAAGTCGCCCCATCTATACAATCATGAGAGAGAAGCTATCTTTCACCATGGATGTTCTATAAATACCAAGGGCAGTCTTCAGAAAAGGGGTTTAGCTATCTTTTGTTCCACAAGTTCATGCCTCTATCCATAGTTTTCCTTTTCATTTTAAGGTGGAGCAAGAGAAGGTTGGTGACGCTGGAGATCGCTCAGGGAAACTCGAGAGTGAACCTTGAGGCGAAGAAGTAGAGAGCGGGTCGACTCTCGCGAGAGCGAGATTATCTTTTGAGCAGGAGTAGAAAACAGTGTAAAAGCCTGGGCAGAAAAAGATTGCTACCAGGCCTTTTATTCTATACTTGCATTGTTATTTTGTACCTCATCTTAATATTTATACAATGGAAGTTCTATTTCTACATCTGTTCACTCTCTTAGCACGCATGAGTAGCTAAACTAGTCGAATGGGTTGAGAAGAACTAAGCTACATGACCTAGGAAGTTCATTGCTTATGATTGTCTTGTTTTATGTTGTGCAAAATTCCCTTTAGAGTTACTCAAGAGAGAGTCTGAAGAAAGAACCTAAGACTCGAGAGCTAGGTTAGAATCTAGACTCGAAAGAGCAAGATTAGAACTACATAAATAAGAGATAGGGACTTAAAGATAAGCTATGTTTGTCAATCTACATCGCATGCATCCTAGAGATAGGAATGATATTGTATGGTCGCCTTATTTGTGTGTGTGTTATCCTGTCATCGCATAAATAAGAATAGAGGCTTATGTGTAGGTCCTATAGACTTATCACATATATCGCATGCGTTCTTGCATTAGAAGCCGTACAATTCGCATCGAGAGATGGTTTACTATTGTATGCATGTTGCATGGTCGCAAAGCATGAACGCATTCTAGGAAGTGTTAGCCGAAACCCTTCTCAACCTGTTCATCACATATTCATTGCATCTCCCATTTACCAACTCTTTTCAAACTCTGCCGCAATTGTTATTTTTATTCATTAACGCAACCAACAACAAACTGAAAATTTATTTATTTGGTTACCGCAAGGTTTTCATAAAAATTACCAACGCAATCTGTTTTCACAAGTCCCTGTGTTCGACCCTGGACTTACCAGGAAACTCAGAGGAATTTACACTTGGATTTCGTTGAGGAAACTTGAGTGCACAACGTAATTTCATCAATGCATATCATCCATATTTCCACTTCATAAAATTAAGCATCAAGTTTTTGGCGTCGTTGCCGAGGACTTCGACAAAATAGAGCGCTAACGGTAATTTTTCTGATTTCTTTGCAGACTCTCAATCTTAATTAACTACGACCTAGAGATTGAGAGGACGTTTAGACGAAGAATGAGAGACCGACAACAGCAACTACAGTCAGATAAAGAAGAGATGGCAGAGCAGCCTGGAAATGAAGCACCGAATGATAACAATGTCATGGTGAATCCAATCCTATCGGCAAACGATCGCAATAGACCCATTAAGGACTATGCATCGCCAAACCTCTATGATTTCTCCCCAGGAATCATGAGGCCTGCCTTCAAAGGAAGCCGATTCGAAATGAAGTCGGTGATGCTGCAGATGATCCAGACTGCAGGTCAATTCGGAGGAAGGCGTGGTGAGGACCCGCACGCCCACCTTCGAAGCTTTATTGAAATATGTAATACTTTGTGTTCCCGAACATCTCTGCTGAAGAAGTTCAACTAACGTTGTTCCCATTTTCTCTATGTGATCAGGCTAGGAAATTGGCATATTCTCTCGAGCTGGGAGAGATCACTTCTTGAGAACAAGTCGTGGAATATTTTATGAAGTATTTTCCACCTACTAAGAATGCCAGACGAAGGAAACTTATCACCAATTTTGAACAAGACATGAACGAATCGCTCAGCGATGCCTGGGTGAGATTTAAGAGGTTGGTCTGGGACTGTCCACACAATGGGTTGCCAGATTGCCTTCAAATGGAGATTTTCTATCATGGTTTGAATCCCACTTCGTAGACTGCTGCCAATGTGGCAGCCGCTGATGGTCTGTTTGATAAAACATATGATGAGGCGAAGAATATCTTGGATTGCCTCTCTAAGAACCATGAAGATTGGAGAAAGTGTGACCAGAGATTGAGACTCAAAGACAATGACGCAAATAATAGTGTTATTACTTCATTACAAAACTAAATGACCGCAATGATGAATTTAATCCAAGGAATTGCGATCAGTAGCCCAACACCACAAATTGGGCAAATCAACACAATCAGTCAAAACATCACAAGGTGTGCCACTTACGATGATGGGCATGCGATGGAAGATTGCCCGCAAAATCCACAATCTGTCTACTTTGTAAAGAATAATCTCTTTTCGAATACCTATAACCCTGGGTGGAGAAACGACCCCAAATTTTTTTGGAAGAATCAACAACAAAATTTCCAACCCGTGGCGCAAAAAGAAGGGCCACCAGGATTCTTCCCTCACAACAACGATCAAACAAGCAACCAAGCAAGTAGCCCACAACCACCACAATCCTCCTCTTTGGAGAGCCTATTGAAGCAATACATAAAGAAAAACGAAAATCGTGCTTCAAAGTCAGGCTACATCCATCCGCAATCTTGAATTACAAATGGGCCAAATTGCGAGTGAGCTGAAGAATAGACCGCAAGGGGCGTTGCCGAGTTCAACTGAACTTCAATGCAATCCGGGGGGATCAGGTAAAGAGCAATGTCAGGTGTGACATTGCGAAGTGGGAAGACTGTGGAGGGGGAAAAGAAGGAGCTTAGTCGAACAACTTCTATCGCGGCTGAACCTGAGATTGCGGTGATTCAAGAAGAAGAAGGAGAAAAAGAAGCAATAGAACCGGAGGTTGCATCGACCTCAAAGCCAACTGAAATGGGAACTGTGAAAGTTCAATTATCCCTTTTCTCGCAGAGACTAAGGAAGAAAAAAAATGAAGAGGTACAGTACCAACGCTTCTTATCTATGTTAAAGCAATTACATGTTAATATTTCCTTCAGTGAAGCGATTGAGGAGATGTCTGCCTACGCCAAATTTCTGAAGGATATGGTAACTAAGAAGAGGGGAGTTGGAAAATTTGCCACGGTGACATTAATACAATGTTCAAAATCAATAATTCCACTGAAGATGAGTGACCTTGGGAGCTTTACTATACCATGCTCCATAGGAGGACTATACATCAGGCAAGCCCTTTGTGTCCTAGGAGCCAGCATAAATTTGATACTTTGTCAATTTTTAGACAACTGAATGTGGGGCAACTTGTGCCTACAACAGTGACTCTCCAACTGACCGACAGATCTCTAGTGCATCCAGAGGGAAAGGTGACAGATGTGCTGATAACCATTGATAAATTTATCCTGCCAGCTGACTTCATCATTTTAAACTACGAGGCCGACAAAGATGTGCCCATCATTCTGGGACGACCTTTTCTATCAATAGGTCGTGCTCAAATTGATGTGTATAAAGGGAAAATCACTTTAAGCATCAATGGACAGAAGCTCAAGTTTAACATAATTCGTGCCATGAAGTTTTCGTATGAAGAAGACATGCATGACGTTGATGATGACCAGAATACGATTGAAGAAGAAAAGTTTGATGAAGAGAATGAAGAAGAGGATACCAGCGCATCCGTTGCTGCCTGCAATATGATCATAATAAAAAAACAAGGAAGAAGAAATGATCGCAAAGCAAGAAGTAGAGCCAATAGAAAAAGAAGAAAGAAAACCAGCGCAACCTTCCCTAATAGAACCACCAACACTTGAATTAAAGACCCTACCAACCCATCTAAAGTACGCATTTTTGGGGCAGAATGAAAAGTTGCCAGTTATCATTTCCTCTGCGCTCAACGAAGACCAGGAGAATGCATTGATGAGCATTCTAAGGAAGCATGTGCGAGCAATTGGCTGGACGCTCCCCGACATTAGAGGAATTAGTTCTGCGTACTGCATGCACCGCATTCGTCTTGAAGATGACCACAAAGCAACAATTGAACATCAACGTAGACTCAACCCTGCAATGAAAGAGGTCGTCAAGTAGGAGATCATTAAATGGCTAGATTCGAGATTATCTATCCTATAGCAGATAGCACGTGGGTCAGCCCCGTGCAGTGTGTGCCAAAGAAGGGTGGCATGATGGTAGTCCCGAATGAAAACAACGTATTAATACTGCAAAGAACCATCACTGGATGGCTCATTTGCATGGACTACCGCAAGCTGAATGCAGCCACGAAGAAAGATCATTTCTCTTTACCATTCATTGACCAAATGCTAGACCGACTAGCAGGGAATGACTTCTACTGCTTCCTAGATGGTTATGCCTAATACAATCAAATTATGATAGCTCCAGAAGATCAAGACAAGACCACATTCACCTGCCTATATGGGACATTTGCTTTTCACCGCATGCAATTTGGCCTCTGCAATGCGCCAAGCACGTTTCAAAGGTGCATGATGGCCATCTTTTCAAATTATCTCGAGGACTCCGTGGAAATCTTTATGGACGACTTCTCGGTTTATGGGAAAACTTATGAAGTCTGTCTAGCCAACTTGGAAAAGATACTGAAGAGATTCGAAGAGAAGAATCTGATGCTTAGTTGGGAAAAATTCCATTTCATGGTGAAGGAGGGCATAGTGTTAGGACATAAGGTCTCTTGAGATGGATTGAAGGCGGACAAAGCAAAAATCGAAGCAATTGAAAAACATCCTCCTCCAACTAGCGTGAAGGTTGTACGAAGCTTCTTGGGGCACGCTGGATTTTACAGGCAATTTGTCAAAGACTTTTTTAAAATAGCACGACCACTGAGTGCGTTAATAGAGGCTGACAGAAAATTTAAGTTTGACAACAACTGCCTCAACGCATTCAGAGTTTTGAAAGATGCGCTAATTACCACACCCGTATTGATTGCGCCCAATTGGACACTACCATTTGAAATAATGTGCGACGCAAGCGGGTATGTGATGGGAGTAGCTTTAGCGCAAAAGAGAAAAAAAATCTTGCATCCCATCACATATGCGAGTAAAACATTAAACCCTGCTCAGACCAATTATACCACCACAGAGAAAGAGCTTCTGGCGGTCATTTTTGCGTTGGAAAAATTTCAGGCATATCTGTTGGGAACAAAGGTACTCATCCACACTGATCACTGGACGATCAAATACTTAATGACAAAGAAGGATGCAAAGTCGAGGTTGATCAGATGGGTTCTCCTCCTTCAAGAATTTGATATATAAATAATAACCAGAAAGGGATAGAGAATCAAGTTGTGGATCACTTGTCTAAACTAGAAAATCTTGAGGTTGGCCACAATGAGTCTGAGGTGAGTGTCGTATTCCCGAATGAGCAGCTATTCCATATAGAAGAATTGTCCTGGTATGCAGACATAGTCAATTATTTGGTTTGAGAGCAATTTCTTGAAGATTACACCTACTATCAACAGAAGAAGCTCAAGCATAAATGCAGACATTATTATTGGGATGAGCCCAATCTGTATAAAAAAAGGTGCAGACCAAATTTTTCGATTATGCGTACCAAATGCTGCTCAATGACGCATATTATCGCAATGTCACGACTCACCATATGGTGGCACTTTGGAGGGCAGCGTACCGTAGCCAAAGTTTTGCAGAGTGGATTCTTTTGACCTACATTGTTCAAGGATGAGGTTGACTACGTAATGAAGTGTGATCGGTGCCAACGCACAGGTAAAATTTCATGGAAACATACAATGCCAATGAACACTATCTTGGAGCTTGAATTGTTCGACATATGGGGGATTGATTTCATGGGACCATTCCCTCCTTCAAATAGTAAACATTATATTTTATTAGCCATCGATTATGTCTCCAAGTGGGTAGAGGCAATAGCATGCGCCGCAAGTGATGCGACAGTAGTCTCCCAGTTCCTGAAGAAATATATTTTCACTCATTTTGGCACTCCCCGTGCCCCCATAAGTGATGAAGGGTCCCACTTTGTCAACCATAAAATCATGGAGCTGCTGCACAAAATACTACATCCTCCTAAAGTGTTCCACCGCATACACATCCAGCAAACGTAATGGTCAAGTCGATGGTGTCCTAATATATGAAATTAAGCTGGATACTTGAGAACGTATAGTAAGGCCTCTTCACGGAATAGATTGGCAACAAAGCTGATGATGTGTTGTGGCGTCATCCGAATGCATTTAAAACACGTATT
>NC_143484.1:9553021-9638161 GCF_027475165.1 Benincasa hispida | reverse complement strand
CATACTTTTGCAAACGGACCATCGTGGTGCTCATGATGAAGTATGGAGTTCACAATCGGGTTGTCACTCCATACCATCTTCAAACGAATGGCCAAGCAGAAATTTCTAACCGAGAGGTTAAGAGTATCCTGGAGAAAACTGTCAATCCAGTAAGGAAAGATTGGAGCACGCACCTTGACGGTGCTCTTTGGGCTTATAGAACGTCTTTCAAAACTCCTATTGGAACAATGCCCTTCAAGCTTGTCTATGGCAAGGAGTGCCAAAACGAGTAAATTTTTTTTCTTCAGGAATTTGGAGACTACCGCCGCATCGCTTGCGGCGCATGCCACTACCTCTACCCACTTGGATACATAATCGACGGCTAATAAAATATAATGTTTACCATTCGAGGAGGGAATGGTCCCATGAAATCAATACCCCATACGTCGAACAATTTAAGCTCCAAGATGGTGTTCATTGGCATTGCATGTTTCCATGAAATGTTACCTGTGCACTGGCACCGATCACACTTCATTACGTAGTCAGCTGCATCCTTAAACAATGTAGGCCAAAAGAGTCCACTCTGTAAAACCTTGGCTGCAGTGCACTGTCCTCCAAAGTGCCTACCATATGGTGAGTCATGGCATTGCGATAATATGCGTTGTTGAGCAGCATTTGGTATGCATAGTCGCAAGATCTGGTCTGCATTCATGTTTGAGCTTCCTCTGTTGGTGGTAGGTATAATCTTTAGGAAATTATCCACAAACCAGATAGTTGATTATGTCATCATACCAAGGCAATTCTTCAATATGGAACAGCTGCTCATCCGGGAACACTACACTCACCTGTGATTCATTGCGGTCAACTTCAGGGTTTTCCAATCTGGACAAGTGATCCACAACTTGGTTCTCTGTCCCCTTCTGGTCAATTATTTCTATGTCAAATTCTTGAAGGAGGAGAACTCATCTGATCAACCTCGACTTTGCGTCCTTCTTTGTCATTAAGTACTTTATTGCTGAATGATCAGTAGGGATGAGTACCTTTGTCCCTAGCAGATATGCTCGAAATTTTTCCAATGCAAAAATTACCGCCAGAAGCTCTTTCTCTGTGGTGGTATAATTTTTCTGAGCAGGATTTGATGTCTTACTTGCATATGCGATGGGATGCAAGATTGTTTTTCTCTTCTGTGCCAAAGCTACTCCCATCGCATACCTGCTTGCAACGCACATTATTTCAAAAGGAAGTGTCCAGTCAGGTGCAATTAACACGGGTGCGGTAATCAGTGCATTCTTCAAAACTATGAATGTGTTGAGGCAATTGTCGTCAAAAATGAATTTTCTATCAGCCTCTAATAACGAATTCAGAGGTTGTGCTATTTTCGAAAAATCTTTGACAAACCGTCTGTAGAATCCAACGTGCCTCAAGAAACTTCGTATAGCCTTCAAACTTGTTGGAGGTGGAAGTTTTTCAATTGCTTCGATTTTTGCTTTATCCACCTCCAACCTGTCACGGGAAACCTTGTGCCCCAACACTATGCCCTTCTTTACCATGAAATGGCATTTTTCCCAGTTAAGCACAATATTCATCTCTTCGCAACTCTTTAGTATCTTCTCCACGTTGGCTAGACAGATTTCATAAGTGTTCCCATAAATAGATAAGTCGTCCATAAATATTTCGACAGAGTCCTCAAGATAGTCTGAAAAGATGGCCTTCATGCACCTTTGGAATGTGCTTGGCGCATTGCAGAGGTCGAACAGCATGCGGCGAAAAGCAAAGGTTCTATATGAGCAGGTGAATGTGGTCTTGTCTTGGTCTTCTGGAGCTATCATAATCTGGTTGTACCCAGCATAACCATCCAGAAAGCAGTAAAAGTCATTTCCAGCTAGACGATTTAGCATTTGATTAATAAACGGTAGGGTAAATGATCTCTCTTTATGGCCGCATTCAGCTTGCGATAGTCCATGCAAATGTGCCACCGAGTGACGGTTCTTTGTGGTATTAGTTCGTTGTTTTCGTTCGGGACTACCGTTATGCCACCCTTTTTCGGCACACATTGCACGAGGCTGACCCACGTGCTATCTGCTATAGGATAAATGACACCCACATCTAATCATTTAATGATCTCTTTTTTGACGACCTCTTTCATCACAGGATTGAGTCTGCATTGTGATAACGGGCAGAAATGCATGTTATCGTAGTGCTATGTTCTTAAACAATGTTGGATTGCGTTGATAAAACATGTTAAAATTGCATCCATCAAGCATCAATTTCATAATATTGCGGTTACATGCGTTTATCACATAGGAACAGTTGAAAGCCGATAACGATCACAAGTACATTTAGCTTTTCGGTGACCATTATTCGACGCATCAGTCAGGAATTAAAGCCATCCCATCTGTACAATCATGAGAGAGAAGCTGCCTTTCACCATGGATGCTCTATAAATACCAAGGGCATCCTTCAGAAAAAAGGTTCGCGAGTTCAGCCATTCTTTGTTCCACAAGTTCGCATGCCCTTGCTCATAGTTTTCTTCCATTTTAAGGTGGAGCAAGAGAAGAGTGGTGACTCCGGAGATCGCTCAGAACTCGAGAGAGAACATTGGGGCATAGAAGCAGAGAGCGGGCCGACTCTCGCGAGAGCGAGATTATCTTTTGAGCACGAGTAGAAAACGGTGTAAACGCCTGGGCAGCAAGAGATTGCCACCAGGCTCTTTATTCTATACTTACATTGTTATTTTGTACTTCATCTTCATATTTATACTATGGAAGTCCTCTTTCTACATTTGTTCACTCTCTAAATATGCATGAGTAGCTAAACTAGTCGAATGGGATGAGAAGAACTAAGCTAACATGACTTAGGAAGTTCATTGCTTGCGATTGTCTTGTTTTATGCTGTGCAAAACACCCCTTTAGAGCTACTCAAGAGAGAGTCTGAAGAAATAACCTAAGACTCGAGAGAGCTAGGTTAGAATCTAGACTCGAAAGAGCAAGATTAAAACTGCATAAAAAGAGATAAGGACTTAGAGATAAGCTTTGTTTGTCAACCTGCATCACATGCATCCTAGAGATAGGAATGATATTATGTGGTTGCCTGATTTGTGTGTGTGTTATCCTATCATCGCATAAATAAGAATAGAGGCTTATGTGTAGGTCCTATAGACTTATCGCATATATCGCATGCGTTCTAGCATTAGAAGTCGTAACATTCGCATGGAGAGATTGTTTACTATTGTATGCATGTTGCATGGTCGCAAAGCACGAATGCATTCTAGGAAGTGTTAGCCGAAACCCTTCTCAACCCGTTCACCACATATTCATCGCATCTCCCATTTACCAACTCTTTTCAAACTCCGCCGCAATTTTTATTTTTCTCCATTAACGCAATCAACAACAAACCAACAATTTATTTATTTGGTTACCGCAAGGCTTTCATAAAAATGACCAACACAATCTATTTTCACAAGTCCTTGAGTTCGACCCTGGACTTACTAGGAAACTCAGTGGAATTTACACTTGGATTCCGCTGAGGAAACTTGAGTGCACAACGCAATTTCATCAATGCATATCATCCACGTTTCCACTTCAAAAAATAAAGCATCAAGTTTTTGGCGCCGTTGTCGAGGACTTCGACAAAATAGAGTGCTAACGGTAATTTTTCTGATTTCTTTACAAACTCTCAATCTCTAGCGAATTACCACCTGAAGATTGAGAGGACATTTAGAAAGAGACTGAGAGACCGCTAACAACAATCACAATCAGATAAAGAAGAGATGGCGGAGCAGCCTAGAAACGGAGCACCAAATGATAACAATGTCATGGCGAATCCAATCCTGTTGGCAAACGATCGCAATAGACCCATCAGGGACTATGCATCGCCAAACCTCTATGATTTTTCTCCAGGAATCATGAGGCCTGCCCTTGATGGAAGCAGATTCGAAATGAAGCCGGTGATGCTACAAATGATCTAGACTGTTGAAAAATTCGGAGGAAGGCGTGGCGAGGACTCGCATGCCCACCTCCGAAGCTTTATTGAAATCTACCATACTTTTGTGTTCCCGAACATCTCTGTCGAAGAAGTTTGACTAACTTTGTTTCCATTTTCTCTCTGTGATTAGGCTAGGAAATGGGCGTATTCTCTTAAGCTGGGAGAGATCACTTCTTGGGAACAGGTCGTGGAGAAGTTTATGAAGAAATACTTTCCACCTACTGAGAATGCCAGACGAAGAAAACTGATTATAAATTTTGAACAAGACATGGACAAATCGCTCAGCAATGCATGGGCAAGGTTTAAGAGGTTGGTCAGGGATTGTCCACACAATGGGTTACCAGATTGCCTTCAAATGGAAATTTTTTATCATGGTTTGAATTCCGCTTCATAGACCACTGACAATGCGGCAGCTGCTGGTGGTCTGCTTGATAAAACATATGATTAGGCGAAAAATATCTTGGATCGCATCTCTAAAAACCATGAAGATTGGAGAGAGTGACCAGAGATTGAGACTCAAAGACAATGACGCAAGTAATGGTGCTATTGCTTCACTACAAAACCAGATGATCGCAATGATGAACCTAATACAAGGAATTGCGATCAGCAGCCCAACACCGCAAAATGGGCAAATCAATGCAATCAGTCAAAACACCGTAAGGTGTGAGACTTGAGGTGATGGGCATATGATGGAAGATTGCTCGCAAAATCCATAATCTGTCTACTTTGTAAAGAATAATCCCTTTTCGAATACCTACAACCCCGGGTGGATAAACCACCATAATTTTGCTTAAAAGAATCAACAACAGAATTTCCAAACCTGTGGTGCAGAAAGAAAGGCCACTAGGATTCTTCCCACGCAACAACGGTCAAACGAGTAATCAAGAAAGTAGCTCACAACCACCACAATCTTCTTCCTTGGAAAGCTTATTGAAGCAATACATAGAGAAAAATGAAACGGTGCTTCAAAGTCAGGCTACGTCCATCTGCAACTTAGAATTACAGATGGACCAGATTATGAGTGAGCTGAAGAGTAGACCGCAAGGGGCTCTGCCAAGTTCGACTAAACTTCCATGCAACCCAGAGGGATCAGGTAAAGAGCAATGTCAGGTTGTGACATTGTGAAGTGGGAAGACTGTGGAGGGAGAAAAGAAGGAGCTTAGTCGGACAGCTCCCATTGTGGCAGAATCTGATGTTGTAGTGACGTAAGAAGAAGAAAGAGAAAAAGAATTAGTAGAACCAGAGGTTGTGTTGACCTTAAAGCCAACTGAGACGAGAACCGTGAAAGTGTAGTTACCCCCCTTTCTCGCAAAGACTAGGAAGAAAAAGAACGAAGGGGTACAGTACCAACGCTTCCTATCTATGTTAAAGAAATTACATGTTAATATTCCTTTCAGTGAAGCGATTGAGGAAATGCCTGCCTACGCAAAGTTTCTGAAGGATATGGTAACTAAGAAGAGTGGAGCTGGTAAGTTTGCCACGGTGGCGTTAACTGATAACTTGTAGAAATACAAGTTATTTATGTTGCCTTATCTAGATATTGCAGCCAAAAGATAGTGAATATGCGTCGATTGTATGGAAATTAGCTCAGAAATACAATAATTATAAATTATTGCAATTACACCCACTAACATCATTAAGATGGAAGAAAAGGAGATTTCTATTCTGTTTTGCAGGAAACCAAGTCACCGCTTGCGAGTAAGGTTCAAGACGAACTGAACAACGCATCTCCATCGTATTGCACCCATCCATCAAAAATGAATAGACGATCAACACAATGACGGCGCAATGCGATATTCGATCCAGAGCTGAACTTCAACCACATGCGGTTATAAAAGCAACACCGCATGTGAGCACCCCGATCAAAAGATGCATCTGAGAAATGCAAACGCAGAGGATTGCGACACGTGTACAACTTACGGTTGTGCAGATTTGACAGTCTGATTGCATAACAGAAGGAATAATTATCCCACCATCTTCGGAATTTCCATAACAAAAAGTGGGGACCACGAGCCAAGAGTCAAAGCCTTTCACCTATAAATACCTCCATAGACTTCAGTGAAAAATATACTTGATATGAGGGCTAATTGATGCTAGATTGTTGAGAGAAAGGCTGAGTTGAATGTTGAACTAAAAAATCCGAGAAGAAGAAGAGACAAGGCCGAGAGGTGAGTCTCAGCACGATTCTACCAAATCCCTGTCGTGAAGCTCTGTGCTTAGATCCCTACTATCGGTTGAGCAAACCTAAGAGGGAAGCTCATCCTTCCGTTCGATCCATCCACACCGGCAAGCAAATATCCATCCAGATCGGCGCCAAGACATTGGCGCTTATTTGTATTTGTTTCTAACTCTATTCATCACTGTATTTCATTTTCTTAATCTCTTCATTCACTAATCATGTACCAGACGCTAAATATATGTATTGAATGTCTCGATCAATTCCATTTTCACTTCTCTGTCTATTTTCATTCTACCATTAATCGCTTTCTTCATGAAGTCTTCTTAATCCCCTGGTAGTTAATATGGATTAAACAAGTAACTTAAGTTGTGTTAAAGAAATAAATGAATTTAGTTAAGGCATGCTAGACGACATTCTGATCTATCGAGAGAAGGTTGGAAGAATGCTTTAACTAAAGCGAGTAGTACTTCCAGAGATGGAAGCAACCTTGCGTTCATTATATTCGTCTCTGTTTCACCACAGATATGTGGGAACGTGGCCGATCACCGAGAGGTGTACGCCAAGGGAAAAAGGGAACCGTACTTATAACTTTAACGCAATTAAGAACTTGCGATGTTTATATTAGTTATCTTTTCTTTTTTCTACTTCGTACATAAGACTTGCCGTCGCATTACACGATCTTTGTATACTCTTCACAGCCAGCCTTGACTTCAGTATCTTGTATCATGAAACCTGTATCTTGTATCATCTTAGCTTAGGTTTATTTTATTGCACTTTATTTTATTATCGCATTTTATTGCTTTCCTTTACTTTATCGCAATTTTAAATACTTGTACACAAAACACTTTTATGAATTGAAAAACCCCTGGTCACATGTATCACAAGCATAACGCAATAACCTCAAACAGTCCCTGTATTCGACCTCGGATCACACCGAGAAACTTGCGGTGGAATTATACTTGGTTCCAATGCAAGGAAACTTGTGACAACGCACAACATGCTACAAGAACATCCATTAATAACACATATCTAGAAGTAGTATCGCACAAATTGAATCAAGTCAGGTCATCATTGTATATCTTTGGACATGCATCTTGCGCGCATTGCATAGCTTTTGCCGTTGCAAGTTTATGGCAACATGAGCTTATAGCACATCATCTAAGCATCACATCAAATTCCATGTCATCATGTTTATGGCACCGTTTCTGGGGATCTGGTTAACAGTTTATTGTTTGAGTAAGTTTGTGGTATTTTGCAGGACAAATCTCGTTGTACTGGCTGTTTAACGCATAGAGCAGCTTGACGGTTTATAAGTACTGGTGCTGAATTAGAATTCGAAGCTGACCCTGAGATCGAGTGTACCTTTCGCGCACAGGCACGTCAGAATCAAATAAGGCGAAAGAAAGCAGTGAGCATGGCAGATAATAATGATAATGTGGTACCCATAGTAAATCAAGGGGCTGTTCGACCAGTGCAGGATCCTATTTTCCTGGCTGCTGATCTCAACATTCCCATGAGGAATTATGCGGCACCCAACCTATATGAATTTTCGCCTGGGATTTTGAGGCCTACTGTTGAGGAGAACACAAGGTTTGAAATAAATTCGATCATGCTACAAATGATCCAAAATGTTGGGTAATTTGGGGGTCTGCAAGGTGAAGACCCGCATGTCCACCTGACCAGCTTTTTCAAAATGTGCGACAACTTCTCGCTTCCTGGCGTAACCCTGGAGAGCATTAGACTGTATTTGTTCCCTTATACTTGAGGGACGAAGCCAAGAGGTGGGCTCACTCACTGGAGCCAAACGAGATTACTTCATGGGACCAACTGGTGGAGCGATTCATAAAGATGTTCTTCCCATCGGCCGTCAACGCAAGGCGACGAAAGGATATGATGAACTTCGAGAAAATGGAGAATGAGACCCTAAGCACCATCTAGGTGTGATTTAGAAGATTGGTGAAAAACTGCCCGCATATCGGGATCCCCGATTGTGTTTTGATGGAGACCTTTTATAATGGCCTGAATAGATCAACACAGGTTGTTGCTGACGCCTCCGCGGCAGGAGGTTTTATGGACAAAATATATACAGAGGCCAAGGTCATCCTTGACCGCATATCGCAGAACATGGATGATTGGATTGATGATGGCTATGGAGGTCGAGGTGCCGAAAGAACGAAGAACGAAACTGCCGTTGTCTCTGTGGAGACAATGACCGCATTGGCAGCTCAGATGGCCGCGATGACCTCCATCCTTCAATCGATGACAATTAATCAAGGAGCCATCTCTCAACAATCAACGTAACCTGCTGCACTAGCTCAAGTGGCCGCATTAAGTTGCGTTAATTGTGGAGGGGCTCACGGAGCAAAAATGTGCCCATCAAATCTCCAGCAAGTATGAGCCATCCAAAACAACCCCTTCAGCAACACCTATAATCCTGGCTGGAGGAGCCATCCTAACTTCGGTTGGGGAGGTAATCCTAACCAAGGGGGGCCAATCAACCATCAAAGTGGTAGTCGAGGGAATCCTCCTTTTCACCATAACCAAGGGCAACCAAGGCAATCGTATAACCAGCAACCCTCATCTTCTAACACCTCTGGAAGCTCATTGAAGGTCCTGCTGAAACAATACATGGACAAAAATGATGTAGTAATGCAGGTGCAGATGTCTTCAATTAAAAACTTGGAGATCCAAGTGGGCCAGCTGGCATCCGAGCTGAGAAATAGAGCACCAGGAACGTTGCCCAGCAACTCAGAAGCCCCAAGATCTAATGGAAAGGAGCAATGTCCCTAGGACATTAGGCAGGCAAGTCTGACCTCCTGCTGAGATGTGGATTGTTCTCATCCAAAGAAATGCATCTTTCGGTCCATATCTCACAACTATGTTTAAATGCTTTCTTTAAATTCTGTCTTATTAAATTCCTGAATTTTGTCTTTACTTCATTTAATTCATTTCTTGACTTTATGAATTTGATTCTTTATTTATTTCCTTTGCATTTATTTCTGTACCGTCTTTAATTCTTTTGGTTTTTCTGTATTAATGCGTTAGTCTTTAACTGGTGATTGAATGAGAACTAAAGAGAAATTTATTGCCGCAAGTCATAGAAACTTGCGTTGATGAAAAAAAATATATAATAAAAATAAAATAATCAACAACCAGTATGCAAGGCGATAATGGACAAATCTTGAACCAATAAGATACACTTTGCGTTCACCCAACTCAACTGTATTTAGCTGAGGGGTGTGTTGCGTGCGTATATGTCCTTTGCCCGTCCTTAGCTAAATGCACTATGTTGAGGTATCCTCCAGAAATGTCTTTAGATAAGGGGTGTGTTGCGAGAATGCATGTGCTGTTGCCTGTCCTCTATGAAGATACATTTGCATTGGTGAGCACATTGCATTAATCTTTATCTTGCGTCCATTCGAATAAAATATTAAAGAAAATTCTTTTTGTAATTTTGGGAGTCCAACGTTTCATATCCCAAGCAATGATGATTTTGCATACGAAAGGACATTTTCCTGAAATCTCATAAATGAGGGAAGTTCGAACGATGGGTCTTTTGAGCTTCTTGAGGCCTGTCGTCGCAAAAGTCGCATTGGGCCCACTACGGCCCAACCTATAAAGAGGAATGTAACGACCCGACCCCCTAGGACTTAGGTTAGGCCGTTACAAAAATAAATGCATGCCTAGAATTTAAAACGACACTCAGTTATGTTGAAATAAATGCTAATTAAACAAGAGAAGTTCAAAAGACATTTGTTAAATGCAATTGTTAAAACAATAATAGGATATTCACACAGTCTCACCATTCAAAAACTCAACGTTGTACAAATCTATGACATACAGGCAATCCTTGATACCATGGCTCTACCACATACACATAATCCTCAACAACCTATTCTACAACATTCATGTATACCTTAACATCATAGTTCCACAACATACAAGTATGCCTCAACATCAGCAAATCAGATATCAACATATAAAAACACATACCATCACATACTAACGATCAAGTGCCTAGGTGTATCTTTAAATAAAACAGAAACCGTGCCAGAACATACTTGATTCAGGTCATACTATCAGTCAACATGCTAATATTTACCATAACATACACTTAACATGCTAGTATACAAATAAAACCTGGCCCGTGGGCAATTCCAGTGGTAAGATTACTTACCTTAATTGAAAATCCACAGATAAACTCAGACAACCAAACGATGACCGCGGTTTGAAGAAACGAACCTAACATATGAATACAACCATTAAGTTTCAGTCCAAAAATAATTCCGACATCTCAGAGTCAAAACCACAATACCCAAAAGCTTACCCAAGGAACTCGATTAACAACACTCCAAATCTCCTTCCAACAGATTTTAACTCCCAATGGACGACAACTCAGAACCCTAGAGATACAAGGGTTAAGTCAAACTTAATTCAGTGATCAAAGCGTGCCCACAAACTAACAATAAGGACTATACCTCTTACCAAAACTCTTGTCGACGATCTCAAACCCATTGGACAGCCCCTCCAACAGTTTCCTCGATTCAAATCTAAGGCCAAAAATAATTCGAATAAGTTAACCTTCATTCAAAACTTAATGAGGGCCCAAACTTCCACTCAAAACTTCACAAAAGTCTTACCTAAAACTGCCAGATCCGGTGAACCCAAAGATGACGGCAGTGGCAGACGGCGAACAGAGGGCTAGGAGGCGCTGCAACTGAAGACTGGACGATGGGCGGGTCAAAGTGGGAGCGGCGGCGGCGGCGCACAGATCCGGTGGCTCGTGCGACGAAGGGAGGGAGTAAGGGAGGCGTGACGGTCGGACGACTGTGCAGATGGTAAGGAAGGCATGGCTAGAGAGCTGGGCGACTGGCGGCGTGTCTGACCAGCGAGATCTGACCAACCGGAACCCAAGAACGACGATGATTGGACGGCTGAGAGGGAAGGTATTGAGGCAGCGTTGGAAGCAGAAACGGAGGGGGGGCTCGCGTGAGGGAGAAGGCGTAGGGGTCCTTTTTATTTAAAAAAAATAATAAATAATAAATAATAATAAAAATAAAAATAAAAAAAAAGGAAAATAGTATAACTCTAATTAAATCCTTTCCTTAATCCACTTTATACCATTTAATTTCTTTCCTTTTCCAAAGAAAATAAATTCTTGCCATAAATTTCCAAATTGAGTTTGAAAATTGAATAATTTGAATAATTTCCATGTCAAGAGTTAAATCCTGTTACACCACAGCGAGTAGTACTTCCAGAGATTTTGATCTATCGAGAGAAGGTTGGAAGAATGCGTTAACAAAAGCGAGTAGTACTTCCAGAGATGGAAGCAACCTTGCGTTCATTACGTTCGTCTCTGTTACACCACAGACATGTGGGAACGTGGCTGATCACCGAAAGGTGTATGCCAAGGGAAAAACGGAACCATACTTATAACTTTTAACGCAATTAAGAACTTGCGATGTTTATATTAGTTATCTTTTCTTTTTTCTGCTTCGTACATAAGACTTTTTGCCGCATTACACGATCTTTGTATACTCTTAACAGCCAACCTTCACTTCAGTATATTGTATCATGAAACCTGTATCTTGTATCATCTTAGCTTAGGTTTATTTTATTGCACTTTATTTTATTATCGCATTTTACTGTTTTCTTTACTTTATCACAATTTTAAATACTTGTACACAAAACATTTTTATAAATTGAAAAACCTCTGGTCACATATATCACAAACATAACACAATAACCTAAACAGTCCCTGTGTTCGACCTCGGATCACACCAAGAAACTTGCGGTGGAATTATACTTGGTTCCAGCGCAAGGAAACTTGTGACAGCGCACAACATGCTACAAGAACATCCATTAATAACGCATATCTATAAGTAGTATCGCAGAAATTGAATCAAGTTAGGTCATCATTGTATATCTTTGGACTTGCATCTTGCATGCATTGCATAGCTTTTGCCGTTGCAAGTTTATGGAAACATGAGCTTGTAGCACATCATCTAAGCATCGCATCAAATTCCATGTCATCATCATCTCAAAGCTCAAAATCAATCATTCCACCGAAGATGAGTGATCCTGGGAGCTTTATTATTCCTTGCTCCATAGAAGGACTATACATCGGGCAAGCCCTGTGTGACCTGGGGGCCAGCATAAATTTGATGCTTCTGTCAATCTTTAGACAACTAAACATGGGGCAACTTGTGCCCACAACAGTGACTCTCCAATTGGCCGATAGATCTTTGGTGCATCCAGAGGGAAAGGTGAAGGATGTGCTGATAACCATTGATAAGTTTATCCTACCAGCCGACTTCATCATATTGGACTATGAGGCCGACAAAGATGTGCCAATCATTCTGGGGCGACCTTTTCTATCAATAGGTCGTGCTGAAATTGATGTGCATAAAGGGGAAATCCCTTTGAGCATCAACGGACAGAAGCTCAAGTTTAACATAATTCGTGCCATGAAGTTTCTAGATGAAGAAGACCTGCATGACTCAGTTGATGACCATAATGTGATTGAAAAAGAAAAGTTTGATGAAGAAAATGAAGAAGAGGATGCCAGCGCATCCATTGCTGCCTGTAATGCGATTATAACAAAAGCAAGCAAGGAAGAAGAAATGATCACAAAGAAAAAAGAAGAGCCAACAGAAAAAGAAGAAAGAGAAACAATGCAACCTTCCCTAGTGGATCCACCAACACTTGAATTGAATACCCTACCGACCCATTTGAAGTACGCATTTTGGCAGAATGAGAAGTTGCCAGTTATCATTTCATCTGCGCTCAACGAAGACCAGAAGAATGTGTTGATGATCATTCTCAGGAAACATGTGCGAGCAATTGGCTGGACGCTCGCTGACATTAGAGGAATTAGCCCTCCATACTATTTGCACTGCATTCGTCTTGAAGAGGTCCACAAAACAACGATTGAACATCGACGTAGACTCAACCCTGCGATGGAAGAAGTAGTCAAGAAGGAGATCATTAAATGGATAGATGCTGGCATTATCTATCCTATAGCAGATAACACGTGGGTCAGCCTTGTGCAGTGTGTGCCGAAAAAGGGCGACATGACGGTAGTCCCCAATGAAAACAAAAAACTAATACTGCAAAGAACCGTCACTGGGTGGCTATTTGCATGGACTACCGCAAGCTGAATGCGGCCACAAAGAAAGATCATTTCCCCCTACCATTTATTAATCAAATGCTAAACCGTCTAGCTGGAAATGACTTTTACTGCTTTCTGGATGGTTATGCTAGGTACAACCAGATTATGATAGCTCCAAAAGACCAAGACAAGACCACATTCACCTGCCTGTATGGGACTTTTGTTTTTCACTGCATGCTGTTCGACCTATGCAATGCGCCAAGCACATTCCAAAGGTGCATGATGGTCATCTTTTCAGATTATCTTGAGGACTCTGTTGAAATCTTTATGGACGAATTCTCTGTTTATGGAAATACTTATGAAGTCTGTCTAGCCAACTTGGAAAAGATACTGAAGAGATACGAAGAGACGAATCTGGTGCTTAACTGGGAAAAATGTCATTTCATGGTGAAGGAGGGCATAGTGTTAGGACACAAGGTTTCCCGGGATGGGTTGGAGGTGGACAAATAAAAAATCAAAGCAATTGAAAAGCTTCCACCTCCAACAAGTGTGAAGGCTGTACGAAGCTTCTTGGGGCACGCTGGATTCTACAGACGATTTGTCAAAGACTTTTCTAAAATAGCACGACCATCGAGTGCGTTATTAGAGGCTGATAGAAAATTTGAGTTTGACAACAACTGCCTCAACGCATTCAGAGTTTTGAAAGATGCGCTGATTACCACACCCATATTGATTGCACCGGACTGGACACTTCCTTTTGAAATCATGTGCGATGCAAGCAGATATGCGATGGGAGTAGCTTTAGCGCAAAAGAGAAAAAAAATCTTGCGTCCCATCGCATATGCGAGTAAAACATTAAATCTTACTCAGACTAATTATATCACCACAGAGAAAGAGCTCCTAGCGGTAATTTTTGCGTTGGAAAAATTTTGGGCATATCTGTTGGGAACAAAGATACTCATCCACACAGATCACTCGGCAACCAAATACTTAATGACAAAGAAGGACGCAAAGCCGAGGCTGATCAGGTGGGTTCTTCTCCTTCAAGAATTTGATATAGAAATAATTGACAGGAAGGGGACAGAGAATCAAGTTGCGAATCATTTGTCTAGACTGGAAAATCGTGAGTTTGACTGCAACGAGTCTGAGGTGAGTGCGGTGTTCCCGGATGAGTAGCTATTCCATATTGAAGAATTGCCCTGGTATGCAGACATAGTCAATTATCTGGTTTGCAAACAATTTTCTGAAGATTGCACCTACGACCAATAGAAGAAGCTCAAACATGAATGCAAACATTATTAATGGAATGAGCCGAATATGTATAAAAGAGGGGTAGACCATATTTTTTGATTATGTGCACCAAATGCTGCTCAACAACGCATACTATCACAATGTCACAACTCACCATATGGTGGGCACTTTTGCGGGCAGCGCACTGCAGCCAATGTTTTACATAGTGGATTCTTTTGGCCCACATTATTCAAGGATGCAGTTGACTACACAATGAAGTGTGATCGGTGCCAATGCACAAGTAACATTTCATGGAAACATGTGATGCCAATGAACACTATCTTGGAGCTTGAATTGTTCGACGTATGGGGGATTGATTTCATGGGACCATTCCCTCCTTCGAACGGTAAATATTACATTTTATTAGCTGTAAATTATGTCTCCGTGTGGGTAGAGGCAATAGCATGCGCCGCAAGTGATGCGGCGGTAGTCTCCCAGTTCCTAAAGAAACAGATTTTCACTCGTTTTGGCACTCCCCATGCCATCATAAGTGATGAAGGGTCCCACTTTGTCCATAATATCAAGGAGCTGCTGTGCAAATACAACATTCTCCACAAGGTGGCCATCCCATACCATCCGAAGACGAATAATCAAGTCGAAGTGTCCAACCGAGAAATTAAGATGATACTTAAGAAGGTAGTAAGGCCTTCACGGAAAGATTGGGCAACAAAGCTTGACGATGCATTGTGGGCATACCGGACTGCATTTAAAACACCAATAGGTATGTCCCCATATGCGTTGGTATTTGGTAAGGCGTGTATTTGCCTTTGGAACTGGAATATAAGGCATTGTGGGCGATAAAAAAGTGAACTTTGATTGGAAGAAGGTAGGAGAAGCGCGAAAAATGCAACTGGTCGAGCTAGAAGAATGGAGGATTAATGCACATGAAAATGAGAAGATTTATAAAGAGCGCACCAAGCGCTAGCATGACAAACGCATATATGGTAAGAACCTCCAAGTCAGGCAAAAGGTCTTACTCTTTAACTCACATCTGCGGCTCTTCTCGGGAAAACTAAAGTCACGTTTGTCCGGACCGTTCATAGTTAGACAAGTATGCCCGCATGGCGCGGTGGAATTATCAAATGATGACGGAATCAACATATTCAAAGTTAATGGGCAGCAAGTAAAGGCATATCATGGAGAAGGATGGCATCGCCAAGTCAACTCCGTGGAACTAAAGAACTTTGAATGAAGAAGGAAGTAGGTGGTCCCTGCGTTATCAAACAATCGCAATTCATCAGGGATGCAAGTTTTGGGAAACATCAATTCTTCAATTCTTCTCTACTATTCGGAACTCTCACTATATCTTTTCAGTCTTTATCTATCCTTATTTTATTTCTACAAAAAAAATGGAGATTGCGATAACAAATTTCGTTTTGTTTAAAATAATTTGACCCTCTCTCTGTTTTTCTTTCAACGATCGAGGTGCTGGATTGCGGAGATGTTATGCGAAGAAGCAACTTATCTCACTCCATCACTGCAATCTAAAGAAAAGAGATCGCCGCAAAGATGGATGCGTCAATACACAAAATTTGGGGGTTTATTCTTCCATATCTTTATTTCAAATTTTGCGCTATCACATCGCATTTTAGTTTTAAAAGTCTTATCACCGCATCCTCTTTGATTACCGCAATCATTTGACATAGATAAATTTAGTAAGTTACCGCATGCTGTTTCTTTGCCAAGTATTATTTCAATGATGAAAAATATGCTTCTATGTCTTTCATATATACTAAAGTTTTCTTAACTTTAAGATAGCCACCTCATAAAATATTTCTATAAGTTAGGGGCTTGCTAGCTTTCTTTCAAACTCTCTTTATGAAGCTTTCTAAGAACACCACATGACTTATATCAATCTTTTGTCAATGAGGATATTGCTGCATTTTAAATTTGGGGGGTGAGGTATTTATTTTCGACCTTGCTATTTTGAAAAAAAAAAGAGAGAGAGAAAAAAAGAGAAATTTTTTTAAAAGAACAACTCCACTGTCAACGCAATTGGAAACCCATGTTGATAAGAGTTAAGTTGTGAAAAGCACTTACCCGTAGTTGGATGTCCGCATGACACACGTGGGGGCAAGCCAAAACGAAAGTAAGTCACTGGGATCAAAAGCATAAATAAATAACCACAACTCCACTACCAAGTAGGCATGAGTTTAGACTGAGAAAGAGTGCATTGCTCGTAGTTGGATGTCCGCATGACACATGTGGTGGCAAGCCAAAACGAAGGCAAGGGAACTTGGATCAGTGCAAGGTCAGAAAAAAATAATAATGTCACGAAATATGCAAGGATAAAATCATTTGACACCCCGGTGGAAAATTTTCTTTTTGAAATAAATCATGAGATGTTCTGGAAATTAGTAAAGTCCTTTTGAAGGTTAAGCTTGCAGTCCCTAGGTCTTAGAAATATTTTAAGAAGAGACTTAAATAAGACTTAAGGAAATTTTGGCATATAGAATTTGAACGAAGTATCCTTGAGAAATCTAGGAAAAGAACATTGCGGTTGACAAGCTAAAGGAATCTTTAGCTTATGCTTGAGGACAACAATGCTTGAAAAATTTGGGTGTGTGATAATGGGCAGAAATGCACGTTATCATAGTGCTAAGTTCTTAAACAATGTTGGATTGCGTTGATAAAACATGTTAAAATTGTGTCCATCAAACATCAATTTCATAATATTGCGGTCGCATGCATTCATCGCATCGGAACAGTTGATTTTTGTGATTTTATGCAGAATATGTTTTGACGCAATGCAAGAATTGCGATCATAGGAAATCATTGGTCGAGCGCAGCATTACCGCAGGCTTTGCGGTGATCGTGTTCGCAAATATTCGCCCAAGAAGGATCGTTGCAACTCGGTCAGCGCAACATGGTGGGCGCATCTGGGTGAAAGGCTACTTAATCGCGATGGGACAGAAAGCTGGTGATAGTCGAATTCGAATTAAGTTGACAGCCGATAACGATCACAAGTACATTCAGCTTTTCGGTGACCATTATTCGGCGCATCAGTCAGGAATTAAAGCCGTCCCATCTGTACAATCATGAGAGAGAAGCCGCCTTTCACCATGGATGCTCTATAAATACCAAGGGCATCCTTCAGAAAAGGGGTTCATGAGTTCTGCCATTCTTTGTTCCACAAGTTTGCATGCCCTTGTTCATAGTTTTCTTCCATTTTATGGCAGAGCAAGAGAAGAATGCTAGAGATTGCTCAGGGCAACTCGAGAGAGAACCTTGAGGCTAAGAAATAGAGAGTGGGCCGATTCTCGTGAGAGTGAGATTATCTTTTGAGCACAAGTAGAAATAGTGTAAATGCCTGGGCAGCAAGAGATTGCCACTAGGCTCTTTATTCTATATTTTTATTGTTATTTTGTACTTCATCTTCATATTTATACAATGGAAGTCCTATTTCTACATTTGGTCACTCTCTTAATACGTATGAGTAGCTAAACTAGTCGAATGGGTTGAGAAGAACTAAGCTAACATGACCTAGGAAGTTCATTGCTTGCGATTGTCTTGTTTTATGCAGAGTTACTCGAGAGAGAGTTTGAAGAAAGAACCTAAGACTCGACAGAGCTAGGTTAGGATCTAGACTTGGAAGAGCAAGATTAGAACTACATAAACAAGAGATAGGGACTTAGAGATAAGCTTTGTTTGTCAACCTGCATCACATGAATCCTAGAGATAGGAATGATATTATGTGGTCACCTTATTTGTGTGTGTGTTATTCTGTCATCGCATAAATAAGAATAGAGGCTTATGTGTAGGTCCTATAGACTTATCGCATATATCACATGTGTTCTAGCATTAGAAGCAGTAGAATTTGCATCAAGAGATGGTTTATTATTGTATGCATGTTGCATGGTCGCAAAGCACGAACGCATTCTAGAAAGTGTTAGCCGAAACCCTTCTCAACCCGTTCACCGCATATTCATTGCATCTCCCGTTTACTAACTCTTTTCAAACTCTGCCACAATTTTTATTTTTCTTCATTAACACAATCAACAACAAACCAACAATTTATTTATTTGGTTACCGCAAGGCTTTCATAAAAATTAACAACGCAATCTGTTTTCACAAGTCCCTGAATTCGACCCTGGACTTAGTAGGAAACTCAGTGGAATTTACACTTGGATTCTGCTGAGGAAACTTGAGTGCACAACGCAATTTCATCAATGTATATCATCCATATTTCCACTTCATAAAATAAAGCATCATATTGATGTTCGATCATTGCCTTGTGGTCCTCTTCAAGACGAATGTGGTGCATACAGTACGTTGGGCTAATTCCTCTAATCTCGGCGAGCGTCTAGCCAATTGCTCGCACATGCTTCCTCAGAATGCCCATCAACACATTCTCCTAGTCTTCGTTAAGATCAGAGGAAATAATAACTCGCAACTTCTCATTCTGCCCCAAAAATGCGTACTTTAAATGATTCGGTAGTGTATTTAATTCCAGTGTCGGTGGTTCTACTTGGGACAGTTGCGTTGTTTTTCTTTCTTCTTTTTCTATTGGCTCTTCTTCTTGGATTGTGATCATCTTCTCTTCCTTGCTTAAATTTGTTATGATCGCATTACAGGCAGCAACGGATGCACTTGCATCCTCTTCTTCATTCTCTTCGTTAAACTTTTCTTCTTCAATCAAATTCTTGTCATTGTCTGAGTGATGCAGGTCTTCTTCCTCATGAAACTTCATGGCACGGATTATGCTGAATTTGAGCTTCTGTCCGTTGATGCTCAAAGTGATCTCCCCTTTATGCACATCAATCTAGGTACGACCTATTGATAAAAATGGTCGCCCCAAGATGATGGGCACATCCTTGTCGGCCTCGTAATCCAAAATGATGAAGTCGGCTGGTAGGATAAATTTTTCAATGGTGATCAGCACATCCTTCACCTTTCCCTCTAGATGTACCAGAGATCTATCGGCCAGTTGGAGATTCACGGTTGTGGGCACAAGTTGCCCCATGTACAGTCCTTCTATGGAGTAGGGTCCAAATTGATGGTGGCACCAAGGTCACACAATGCCTGCCCGATGTACAGTCCTCCTATGGAGTAGGGTATAGTAAAGCTCCAGGATCACTCTTCTTCGGTGAATGATTGATTTCAAACTTTGCGTTAAAGCCACCGTGGCAAACTTACCAGCTCCCCTCTTATTGGTTACCATATCCTTCAAAAACTTTACGTAGGTAGGAATTTCCTCAATTGCTTCACTGAATGGAATATTAATATGTAATTGTTTTAACATAGACAGAAAGCATTGGTACTATACCTTTTCGTTCTTTTTCTTCCTTAGTCTTTACGGGAAAGGGGGTAACTGCACCTTCACAGTGCCTGTCTCAGTTGTTTTTGAGGACGACACAACCTCTGGCTCTATTGCTTCTTTTTCTCCTTCTTCTTGCGTCAACGAAATTTTAGGTTCTGCCGCAATGGGAGCTGTCCGACTAAGCTCCTTCTTTTCTCCCTCCATAGTTTTCCCATTTCGCAATGTCACAACCTGACATTGCTCTTTACCTGGTCCCCTAGGTTGCGTGGGAGTTCTGTTGAACTCGACAGAGCCCCTTGCGGTCTATTCTTTAGCTCACTTGCAATCTGGCCCATCTGTAATTCTAGATTGCGGATGGACGTAACCTAACTTTGAAGCACCGTTTCATTTTTCTCTATATATTGCTTCAATAGTCTTTCTAGGGAGGAAGATTGCGGTGGTTGTGAGCTACTTGCTTGATTGCTTGTCTGACCATTGTTGCATGGGAAGATTTTTGTGGCCCTTCTTTCTGTGCCACGGATTGGAAATTCTATTGTTGATTCCTCCATATAAAATTGGGGTGGTTTCTTCACCCGGGGTTGTAGGTATCCGAAAAGGGGTTATTTTTCACAAAAGTAAATGAACTGTGGATACTATGGGAATTCTTCCATTGCATGCCCATCACCGCAAGTCGCACACCTTGCGGTGTTTTGACTAATTACGTTGATTTGTCCAGTTTGTGGTGTTGGGCTACTGATCGCAATTCCTTGAATTAAGTTCATCATTGCAGTCATCTGATTTTGTAGTGAAGCAATAGCACCATTACTTGCATCATTATCTTTGATTCTCAATCTCTGATCACTCTCTCTCCAATCCTCATCGTTTTTAGAGATGCGATCCAAGATATTCACCTCGTCATATGTCTTATCAAGCAGACCACCAGCAGCTACCGCATTGGCAGCATTCTATGAAACAGAATTCAAACCATGATAAAAGATTTCCGTCTGAAGGCAGTCTGGCAAACCATTGTGTGGACGGTCCCAGACCAACCTCTTAAACCTCACCCAGGCATCACTGAGCGATTCGTCCATGTCTTGTTCAAAATTTGTTATGAGTTTCCTTCGTCTAACGTTCTCAGTAGGTGGGAAGTATTTCTTCATGAACTTCTCCACGACCTGTTCCTATAAAGTGATCTCCCCCGGCTCGAGAGAATACGCCCATTTCCTTGCCTGATCACAAAGAGAAAATGGGAACAAAGTTAGTCAAATTCTCAGCAGAGATATTTGGGAACACAAAAGTATTGCAGATTTTGATAAAGCTACGGAGGTGGGCATGTGGGTCCTCGCCACGTCGGCCTCCGAATTGTCCTGCATTCTGGATCATCTGCAACATCATCGGTTTCATTTCGAATCTGCTTCATTGAGGGCAGGCCTCATGATTCCTAGAGAGAAATCATAGAGGTTTGGCGATGCATAGTCCCTAATGGGTCTATTGCGATCGTTTGCCAGCATGATTGGATTCGCCATGACGTTGTTTTCATTTGGTGCTCTGTTTCCATGCTGCTCCACCATCTCTTCTTTATCTGACTGGTATCGTTGGCAGTCTCTTAATCTCCATCTAAATGTCCTCTCAATCTCCGGGTCATAATTCGCCAGAGATTGAGAGTTTGCAAAGAGATCAGAAAAATTACCGTTAGCACACTATTTTGCCGAAGTCCCCGGCAACGACACCAAAAACTTGATGCGTTTTTTTATGAAGTGAAATTAGGATGATATGCGATGGTGAAATTGCGTTGAGCACTCAAGATTGCTCAGCGGATTCTAAGTGTAAATTCCACTGAGTTTCCTGGTAAGTCTAGGGTCGAACTCAGGGACTTGTGAAAACAGGTTGCGATGGTAATTTTTATGAAAACTTTGTGGTAACCAAATAAATCAATAGTTGTTGAGGTTGTTGTTTGCAGTGATGAAAAATAAATAAATGTGGTGGATTTGAGAAAAACTCGGATTGTGTGATAGATGCACTGAGTATGTAGATGAACGGTTGAGAAGGTCTTTAGCTAGCGTTATTTGGGAATGCGTCAAACTATGCGATCATGCTACAACCATGCACAGCAAGTCATTTTCCAATGCAAATGCGATGCTCTTAAGTCTAGGACGCATGTGTTGAATGCCAAAGTGTCCATAAAGCTTATTCCTAAGTCTTTACTCTGGTCCTATTCGATGATGCAAGATGCATAAAGGCAAGGTGACCGCACACAATCATATCCTATCTCTAGGATGTATGCGATGCGTTAATAGCAAATAGTGCTTATTCCTAAGCTCCTATCTCTTGATTATGCATTCTAATTTGACTCTCCCGAGCCTAGATTCTAACCTGACTTTCCCAAGCCTAGATCCTGTCCATAGACTACCCTCCCGAGTATATCTAATGGACGAATGAAGCATACATAATACAAGATAATCGCATAAAATGAAGATTCCCAGTTGTGCTAGCTAAATGCTTCTCAACCCATTCAGCAGATTTAGCTACTCATGGGTAAATAACAAAGAGTAAACAGATATAGAGAAGGAAATTCCATTTTCATAAATGAGTTTGAGTACAAAATAACAATGGAAGATAAAGGTAGAGAGTCTGGTAGCAATTCCTTGTTGACCGAGGCTTTTGCACTGTCCATCTCTATTCGGTTCCAAAGATATTCCTACTTCCACAGGCATCGGCCCTTTCTCTGTTCTGGCAGCTTCTGGCGCTCTCCCAAGCTTACGGGAACGATCTGTTGGCACAACCTTATTCTCTCGCGTCCGCCGTAAAATGAAAGAAAATCTAAGAACAAGGCTAAAGTATGAACAAAACGGTAAACTCGTAAAAACTGCTGAACCCCTTTCTGAAGGATGCCTTTGGTATTTATAGAACTTCCAGGGTGAAAGGCGGCTTCTCTCTAATGATTGCACAGATGGGACGGCTTTAATTCCTGATTGATGCATCGAATATTTGTCACCGAAAAGCTGAATGTACTTGTTCGTTAGCGATTGTCAACTTAATATAGATTCGACTGTCATCAGCTTTCTGTCCCATCGTGATTAATTATACCTTTCACCCAGATGCGCCCACCAAATTGCGCTGACCAGGTTGCAGCAATCCTTATTGAGAAAATGTTGCGAGCACAATCACCGCAAAGCCTTGCGGTAATGCTGTACTCGACCAATGATTTTCTACGATCGCAATTTCCGCCTTGTATCAATGGATTTTCTGCATAAAAACACAAAAATCAACTGTTTCTATGCGATGAACGGATGCAACCGGAATATAATAAACTTAATACTTTTTGGACGCAATTTAACATATTTTATCAATGCAAGCTAGCATTGTTTAAGAACTTAGTACTATGATAACGTGCATTTCTACCCGTTATCAACAACCTCTAGTGAATCCCGAAGAAAACACAACCTCTGGTGAATCTCGAAGGATAACACTATCTCTAGTGAATCCATAAAGAAACACAAACTCTGGTGAATCTTGAAGGATAACACCACCTCTGGGGAATCCTAAAGGATAACACCATCTATGAGAATCCTGAAAGAAACACAACCTCTGGTGAATCCCGATTGATAATACCACCTCTAGTGAATCCCGAAGGAAATATAATCTCTGGTGAATCCCGAAGGATAACACCACTTCTGGTGATTCCTAAAGGAATCACAACCTTTAGTGGGAAACTAACTAACAGTAAGGACACTACTACTACTGCAACGTCATAGCATGGCTCTATAACGTACATATACATACATCTCAGATTCTTAGATCAAACATAATCTCATAGGATAACCTATACTTGTCTCATGCCAACATTCAAACATATTCTTATAGAATACATATACTCATCTCATGCTAGCGTTCAAACATAAAGAACACATACATGCTAGAAATAAAAAAAATCTCATAGAATAACACGTACTCATCTCATGCTAGACATCAAATATTTATATGTGCATTTAATCCCTCAGGTCCTCATATCGAAGAAGACATACATCAATCATACCACCAACCAATCATGCTATTAATCAGTCATACTATCCCTTATCTTACTAGCATACACCTAGTGCCTGGCTCGTGGGCAGTTCCAGTAGTAAGATCACTTACCTTAGTCGAACATCCACAGATGAAATCAAACAACCAAATGAAAACAACAACTCTAAGAGCGGCCCTAACACGAATACCACCATCAAATTTCAGTCCAAACAACAACTGCAAAACCTCATATCCAAAAACAAAAATACCCAAACGACACAACTCACAACGATTACCAAAATTGAAATGTCCAACAGGTTACCCAATGACAAAACCACTACCAACTTCCTCGATGTGCCCCTCTGACTTCCAAGCTTCTCCAAAACTCGACATCAAAATCCAACCAAAGGCATGTAAAAAAGATAATGAAGCACAACACCATGGTCAATAGTCCTATTTGAGAAAAGAATCACCAACTTACCCAAATCCACAAGATTCGGCAAAACCCAACGATGGAAACTATCCACGTTAAGCTATCCACGAGCATCTCATCATTTACACGACGCGATACTCAGCGATTGCGTACTCGATCGTCAACCCGATGCGACCAACTCTTGATCACATTCCCCATCGTTTAACCGATGCGTTCATCAGCGATCGCGTACTCCTTCATCTTTACGATGTGATGGACAGCGATCGTGTAGAACTTATTCTGCACGATTCGATCAACCCTAGATCGCCTCCTTCCTCGAAGAGCCGCAATTCTTGCCCAAAACTTCGATGAACGACTCAAAACTTCAAACAAACTTTGAATGCAGACTCGATAACGATTATTAAGGCCCAAAAATGCAAGGGTCTTTACAAACAACCGCAAATGTAAAAGGATTTAAATCAAACTGAGGCTAAACATCTCGAAAACATCAATTAATCCAGCACATCCACAACAGATTTAATAATTAAACAGCTTAGAAATGCACCCCCACCTTGAATGTAAAAGTCATTTCATTGCAACAGATGAAATCGAAGTAACAGAACCTGGCTCTGATACCAATTGAAGGATCTCATACCGAGAGTTCCTTGAGCGTGTTCGGGTCGCTCCGATCTCACTGTGACCGAAATACAAACAATATACATTCATCACAAATAGTTATGCAAATAAATCTAAATATCGGCATGCTCAGAACTAGATAAACAATAGGGAAAGAGTTCCATACCAGTTTAAAACTATCTTCGAACTTCAGAACTCCAATGCAGCAGAAACCCTCCAAGAGATCTACCAATGCCCGGCAGGAACGTCGACTGCAATAGCACGATCAACACGAACATGAACACTGTAATGGGGATGACACCACCACTAATGAGCCCTGGGTATTCTCAAAATGAAAACCCAAAGGGTGAGCTTTGGTGAATTTGGTAGAAGACGGAGGAAAAATTATTTGTGTAGGCGATAAACAAGTGGGAGAGAAAACAATGCTATCATATCGCAGAAGTGCTTATCACATAGAGGAGCTACATGATCGTGTAGGAAATGTTGAACGATCATTTAGGAAAAGGTGGACGATCGTTTAGCTAAATTGGCACACTATACGATCATTTAGAGAAGCTATCCGATCGTCTAGGCGATCGTGTGCGACCGTTTACACGCGATGTATACGATCGTTTAGGTGGAGAATGCTATCATATAGGCTCTCAAGCGTTCGTTTTGAATCACCAATGCGCGCTTCACAAATTCTTTTGGGTAATTGAACGACTATGCAAAAATGAAAACATTTTTGATTTTAACCCACCGGTTACCATAACTAACGCTGCCCACTAACCCAGTCCGAACATGGAAAAATGATTAATTATCATATAATTAATCAATTAAATAATTAATAAATATAGTCATATTATATTTATGTCCTATAGTTTGATATCACATATCTACTATGTATTTTCTCCTGTACTTAATATAAATCATATTTATATCTAATTTCCTCCAAAATAATGTATCTCATACATTTAGCCAATTATATCATATATAATTAACCAGTCCAATTATATCATATATAATCGAACTTCCTCTTGTCAATTTAAACATTTCAAATTAACCCAAATACTGGTTCTTGACTTTATCCAAGCTACCTAGGGGACGTAATGGACTTGTGGCTCGAAGCTCCAACGGTACATGAATAGCTGACTAAACTCTTTAGCCACGAGATCCACCATCCGTTACCTATCAGGCATTCCACTAAAGACCAACAGTTGAACTCTTCTTACCATAGATATATTTTTTTGTCCATCGGATATAACCAATCATAAGGACGATGACCCTTCACAGATGCTCGTAAGTACACCTGGGCCAATTTATCGTTTTGCCCCTATAGTTACATCTCACTTCTTAAGTACCATTGATTCCTCTAATGAACAATTCAACATAGTCCAACTATGTGTGAACACCTCTTCGGCCAGGAGAAGGTGTGTGGCGCCACATCGTTCAAGCCCCGGAATCAGCCCTTAAGGGAGCCATCTGTCTACTTACCCCTGCCTCGGGGAAGGAGTGAATTCCATCTTGTGTAGATGAGTTTCCAACTCCTAAATTAGACAAATCCCCAAAATTGTAGGTTTGAATCAGTGACCTGGCCACTCACACCCATACAAATCAAAGGACCGCCCTCAATGGTAGGAGTTCCCAACCCACTCAGAATTGAGGCCATTTTACCTATGGACATCCTAGTGAAGTGAAGTCTTTGTCATGAACGGTGTTATATAATAAGACTTTAACACTTCACGGTCCGGTATTATACAAACTCTTTGTATAGGACACCCCTGCTCACATGTCCCCAACAGGAATGATCAGGATCAGATCATCTGTGACAAGTCACAACACTTATGACCATTCAACAAAGCGGGCTATATCCGTAGCATTACCATGATAAGTTTCCCTCCTTTATCCATATATACAGACCATTATGGTTATCACTCAAGGCATAATCCACTGGTATGTCACCATATACATGTTTGAGTCACATACAGATAACTAGGGATTTTATGTTTATTGGTTTGTGGTAAAGGAAATAAAACAATTAACCGAGCAAAAGTACAAGATGTGAAGTAAATATCATATATTAACAACACAAGTGTTTGTACATACTGTTTACAAACTATAAGATACGAGACTTTAAGGTATCAACCCCAACACACTCAATATAACCATAATTAGTAAGTTAACCCTTCACAGGTTGTTCGTAATAACGGTTGGGTCAAAAGATTATTTTACCCCTGAGATTACCTCTTGTTTCTTAAGTCCCACTAATCCTATAATGAACAATTGGTTTGTGATCAGATCATCAAACTGAGTTCTTCTCGAGCCAATGAGAGTGTAGGGCCCCTTGTTCAAGACCTGGAATGAGCACTTAAGGGAACAACCTATCTACATCCCTAAGAGCAGGTAGGAGTGAATTTCATCTTGCATCCTATGTCCCCCAGCTATCTATCCGATCTTACCCCTGAAATGGGAGGCTTATTGAGTCGACGCAATTGAGCCAACCCTCACCCATGTAAGTCTAAGGATAATCCCGAATAATCAAGAGTTCATAGTTAGCTCAGGATTCATGTCAAGTTACATAGGTCATCATTTTAAAATAGCCAGTCTTAAACAGTAAAGAACGTTATAAAGCAAGAGTGACTTATTTCTTGGTCCGATCTTATGCAAACTCATTTCACAAGACACCCCCACTCCTCATGTCACCATATGAATGAATCAAGATCACTTCATTTCTAGCACTTTATAACTTCTTGTAACAACTACAGAGTGGGCCGCATCCAATAGTGTTACCAGAATAAGGCACCCAACCTTATTCGTATACCATAGATCATTTTGACTATTTACTCGAACCTGATCCACTCTTATGTCTCCACATAAAGTTCAAGTACACATGCTATAGTCATGGATCTTATAGTTTATTGGAATTATTTCTAAAATGAAACAAGCAATTCATATATTCAGTAACAACTTTATCGACTAACAGAATGAGTTTATTGTTTACCAAACCACGAGTTTTAGGACATAAAACCCAATAGAAGTGTCCTAATTTTAGGTTCCAAAGTTGGGAATTTTGTTTAGAAGAAATTTTAAGTCTTTTATTCTGGGTTATCGCAGTTTTAAAAGTTTTAGTATTTAGGTGTACTCTTCCTCGAGATATATGAGCGAGACTCTATACAGATATATGGATCTCCCCAACATCAAAGCAAGACTCCATCAAAATCTGCCATTCATTTGGTGATGCCTTCTTTTCTATGAACACCCCACCACTGAATGATGAAATTTGTCAGTCTTTGCCTCCGACCCGACCTGGAGAGAACACAGGGAGGCTTGGCCTGCCTAAATATAATTCAGAAGCTTTAGTTGAACCCAAAGTCTTCGTATGGTCCCTTGTTTCTCTTTTGTTCCACGACCTACAACTTTAGTTGCTAACGATCTTAGCACCTATAAACTATTTTTCAGCTTAGCATAAAAAATATCTACACCATTCTTAGAAATAAACGCTTTATTTACAGAGAAATTTATAGGATTGTTTGTTCAATCAAACACTTTACAAAAATTAAATTCCTTTTTAAATCAGGAAAAACAAATACATTTTCAAGTAAAATATATTTATTATATGAAGTAAGCTAAAGTCCTCTCACTGCCACAATTGAGACGATGTGCCCAGTTCCAACACGCATCATCATCTCCCAAGCTACCAGTTGCCGCTAGGAACTAATTCCCTGAAATGAAGAACAAACATGGTTAGTGGCGCCTGAATCAATTATCCAAACAGAGTCATCATTCTCCACTAAACTGTTGGGATTGGTGTCCTAATTCTCCTAGTGGTCTCATAGTTTGTAAACATTTTGTAAACATATTGTTATTAATAAAATAAATGTTAAAAGAGGGATACATATTTACTTAAATCCAATAAATAAGATCCATGGTTATTTCATGTAACTTAAGCATGTATGTGGATACATATAAGTAGATCATGTCTTAAGTAATAATCTAAATTGTTTGTAGTAGATGGATAAAAGAGGGATACCTTATCCTGAGAACACTACGGATACGACCCATTTTGTAGATGTTACAAGTGTTGTAAAGTGCTACAAATGGTCTGATCCTGACCATTCATGTGGAGACATACGAGCGGGGGTATCCTATACAAAGAGTTTGTATAAGACCAGACCACGAGATGATTACTCTCTTTATATAACGCCGTCGTTAATTGAGACTTACATTTCACTAAAATGACCATAGGTGACATGACCTTAATCCTGAGTGAGTTGGGAACTCCTACCTATGAGGGCAGTCCTTTGATTTGTATGGGAGAGAATGGCTAGATTGCCAACTCAACAAGCCTACCATTATGGGGATTCGTCTGATTGGGGAGTTGGGAACTCAGCTACACAAGACAGAATTTACTCCTTCCCTGAAGTAGAGGAAGTAGATAAATTGCTCCCTTAAGGGCTGATACCGAGTCTTGAACAAAATGGCCACACCCTCTCCTGGCTCGAGAGGACATAGTAATAGTAGGACTATGACTTTTTATTCATTGGAGAAATCAGTGGTACTTAAGGAGTTGGATGTAATTACACAGGGTAAAATGGTGAATTGGCCCAGTTGTACTTACGAACGATTTGTGAAGTGTGATCACACTATTGATTGATCATATGGACAAATAAATATATATGTAGTACGAAGAGTGCAGTTGTCGGTCTTTAGTGGAGTGACCAACAGTTAACCGATGGTGGATCTCGTGATTAAAGAGTTTAATCAGTTATTCGTGTATCGCTGGAGCTTCAACCTACAGGTTCATAAGGTCCCCTTGGTAGCTCAATGGCTTTAAGTTGAGAATAAGATTTTGGGTTAATTTGAAGTGTTTAAATTAACAAGAGGAAATTCAATTATATGTGATATAATTGATATGATGTATTATATACATTAATTGGAGGAATTAAAATAAATATGATTTATATTAAATACCATAAAATAGAAAAATAACCATAGTTATATGTTTCATATGATGAAATATTAAAACTATAGGTTATAAATATAGTATGATAAGTTGGTTATTATATTTATTTATAACATATTAATTATATGATAATTAATTATTCTTTTTCTCCAATAATCGAATTGAGTGGGAGGTTATTAGAAGTTTTATTATAACTGTGAGATAAAAGGAAAATAATTTTTCAAAATTATGGTGATTGATTCAGAATAATCTCACAAAAAGGCTATCAAGTAAAAGTGTTTTACTAAACGATAGTATAGAGAGTATACACGATCGAGCTACGAGTTTACTACATGATAGTTACTCGTTTAATCGTTGCTACACGATCGAGTAGAAAAGTCTATATGATAGACTTCTGTTTACTAAACGATCGAGTATTTTGTCTATATGATAGACAACATTCATCTCCCACTTACTCGATCGTCTACCTCCTGCTTTCCTCAATCCAAAATCATACAGAGCCTACAACTCCTAGATTCACACACCAAGAATACCAAGGTAACCATTGTGGCGGTGTTCTAATTCTATTCGAGGATCGAGTTGGACTCAATTGGGATCGAGGTTCATTCAGACGTTCGTTGAGATCGAGTTCTGATCATTGCATTTGAGTATGTGCTAATTAAACAATTTGCTGAACGATCGAGGGATACTTGAAGAAGAGTTCTCGAAAGGTTAGCATACTCTATCCCTTGTCTCTTCATTTTTAAGTAGCATGATGTAATTTTCTAATTATGCATAATCTATTCATTTCCGTTCAGAGTTTAATTGTTTATGTTTCTCAACGAAAATTGGAATGATCCATTTCCACTCATATGGATGTCAGTTTAGATTTCTTGGCCTTCTTCTTTTCTGTCAAGTACCTGGGATCGTTCCTCTTCGAATGTCGCTGTTGGTTGCAATAGAAACAGATTCCCTTGTAGCCTTTGCCCTTTTGCCTCTCTGGGCAACAGCTAGTGGATTAGCTTTCCCCTTTCCACCCTTTTCTTCTTCCACTTTTTGGTGTTGGAAGAAGAAAACACAGACTTAGTTCTAGAGGTTGAACCTCTATAAAACTTCTTGGAGGATGAAGCAACATTTGCCTCACCCTTTTATTACTAGCTTTTCATCAAGGATTGGAATGTATGTAGCTCATTGAGCAAGGTGGTCAGGTTGTAGTCAATCCTGTTCATAACAGCATTGCTACGAAATTGTAGGAAACTTTCAAGTAAAGTTTCCAAGATGAAGCTAACCTGACTGGCCTCATCAATGACAGACCCATTCATCTCTATCACATTGAAGTGGACCATCATGTTGAGAACATGTTCTCTAATAGATATCCCTTCTTGCATATGAGCATTGAATATGAGTTTGAGAGTGTCATGCCTGAGTTGTGCGGATGGTTGTCCCAACATTCCCCTCATAGACCCCTTGATCTCACGAGTAATGAGCATGGGCTCAAGTTTCTTGGTCAAGACTTTTGAAAGGCTTGCCAAGATATATGCTTGGGCCTTTTTATTTTCCCATGTCCATCGCTCATATGCCTCTCGAACGCTTCGAGTAGCATTTTGAGGAGGAATAGGAAGACAATCCTCTATAAGGACAAAATGAAGGTTATCGATGATTAGTATTGTGTTGATTGTGCTTTTCCATGTTGTATAGTTTTCGCTGATAAGTTTGTTGGCAACGAGTAAATTCAATGTTGTGAAAGTTATAATGAAATTTGCTAAAACCATACAATTTATATATATAAGTATTCAATGCATTAACCCATTTGCAAAAACCAATCAAATTTAGCAAAATAATCTAATGCACCCTAAGTGACATCTAGTTTGCAATTTTATTTTAGTGAGACAGGACAAAAACCATTGTAGAGTGATCAGGTGCCCCTTCACATAAATGAGACTATCTCAACCAATAGACAGAATAACTTCTTCTTCCTGTAACTATCAATCACAATTGTTCAGTCTAGAAATTGTTAAACTCGCTTAACCTTTTTTTGTAAGTGTAACCCCTCATTTTAGATTCTAAAGTTCTGCCACAATGAGCCAACCATAGGGAAAAACCGATTGGGGAAAAAAACTAAACCAACCCTATCCATTTATAGATTTTGAATAAAGAGTCATGCAAATTCCATTTATAGGGCACACAAGCAAAGATGCCTCAAAACCGAGCATGAAACTTTACTACAAACCAATGAGAGAGCCCATGGGATGTGTTGACACACCTTCTACTTCTACTTACTATAAACACTCTCTCCATTCACCTTGATGTTGACCTATACAAACACCATCCGTAGGGGCACATAAGCAAAGGTGCCTCGAGGCCGAGTATAGATCTCGCGGTGTGAACTTTTAAGGAAGGTGAAATGAAGTATCATATACCCCATTTTCCTCCCACTGACTGTTATACCTAGGGTTATTTAACTTAGGAAAATCCGGCTACTGATTTTAACTAAGTGATTGTTTAAATTTTACCAAAATTAATACTTACTTTGGATAGATAAACAACTTTGATTAATGTTTATTAAATAATTTAATAAACCTTAATCAACCATTTTATGCTTGTAGCAAATCTATCTAATTCACCTTTCCATGTAGGTTCCCAAGTAGAGGTATTACGTTTTCGTCCCGACAAAACGAGTCTTAGACATAAGGTCCCTTATAGATACATTTTGTACAAATTTAATCTTTTAATTAAGACAAATTTAATCCTATTAAACTGATTAAAAGACTAAACTTAATTTCTAATCTCATTATAAATATGAACTTAGGTCTATATGAATCATATTTTAAAACTATTTTAGAAAATGATTTTAACCTAAGATTTGCATGCAGTACTGAATTATTGATTTTAATTTCTAATTTCATTTAATTATAACTTTTATAAAATAAATGAAATAAATTAAAATCATTCAATTGCATTCATTGATCCACTTAGTAAAAATATAACATTTATAAAATTACCTAAAGTAGTGTCATGCATCATGCAATTCCATTTCATTACTAAACGTATATCACTTATATAATAAAGCAATGAAATAACTAATAACATACAACCATCCGTACATACATACTATATATTATAACTCTTATAATATAAATGATGCATGGATATGTTATTAATGCATGCACGCATATATTATAACATCTATATTATATGATGCATGAGCATGTTATAAATCTAAAATCATGCAACTATATATTATTACATTTATAATATAAATGATGCATGAAATATGCATAATGTATGGTGGGGTTTATTCTATATGGCATACATTATGTCATAAAATTAAACCATATATCAAATTCACAATTTAAAATAATTATTGGACAAGGATTGGACACCTAAACAATTAACTAAATCAATATAAAACTTATATTAATTTAATTAATAAACAAAAATAACTATTACAAATAAAGAGTCAATCGGTTTGAATCAAGTGAATCGGGCCTTGAACCGCTCGAACCGAACCGAACTATAAACGAAACGATCGACCAAAGATCCAATCTTTTGCCTCACCCAACAACAATCGCCCAACAATCACCCAACGATCGCCCAATAATCGCTCAGTGATCACCCAGATACTATACAGCCATGAAAACTTTTGTTTTTCCTCCAATTTGGACTTCGTTTTCTCCAGAAACTCACCCTGAACAACATGAGTGACTAAAAAACAATAAATTACAGACACGATCGCAATATTATGCCTAAATACAGGCAGTAAAACCCACACTTTACTTTCCCTTTGTAATTATGTTTATTGTTTGACTTAAGCAAAGTGATTGGCTTAAATATTTAAGTTAGATTGAATTTGTGCATTTTGAGGTAAAGGATAAGTTTGAAGAAGGAAAATGTTTAAGTATGAAAACTTAGCTCTCGGATCTTATTAATCTAGCCTTGCAAAGAGAATTTCTGGCTAAGTGTTGGTCGTGATGAGGGGTGACTGAGCATCGAGTGAGCATAAGGCAAGCATCGAGTAAATGATGTCGAGCGTCGAGTATAAGTGATCGCCGAAGGGTCGAGCGTCAAGTGTAACCGATTGAGGAAGGGTCGAGCGTCGAATATAAGTGATCGAGGAAGGATCGAGCGTCGAGTGTAAGCGAGGAAGGGTCATGCATCGAGTACGAGCAATCGAGTAAGGAATGAGCATTGAGTGAGCCATCCATCACCGAGTATCCCATCGAGTATCGAGTCCTTCCCATCGAGTATTCAACAGAGAGCCATTGAATTTTCCATCGAGTAATGACCCTCCTCCATCAAGTTTTTCCAGGGAGGATCGAGTTTGCTCAAAACATTCAGTTTTAAACTTCTCTTTTAGTTATCCAAATAGATGGATTAATCTCGGACCTTAATCTCCACTAGTGGGTGAGGTTGCTTAAGGAGATTTCATGCAAAAGGGTTGGATGATAGTATAAAAAGGGAAGAGAACTTTAAGAGCTCGTTTTGGACCGAGCAAACCAGACGAACATGATACCGTTGGAAAGCTCTGTGAGTCTAGTTTATGAGATCTAGCCTTTAGAAGGGAGTTCTCACCGGAAAGAGGGCCAAAGAAGGAAGGAAGAGTCGAAGGTTTGTTTTTGGGCATTTTCGGCACTCAACGAAGAATCATAGATATAGACCGAACCACTTGGATTTTCAAGCCAAAATTTCAAGGTATTATTGTTAACACCATTTCAAGTAAGTTTGTAGAAGGAACTTTTGCAAGAAAAGGTCTAGGTTCGAGTTATATATTTTGGAAGTTAAACCTAGAATCTTTGCTCAAGCAGGGAGTTATGATTTACGACTTTCGGGAGAGATTTGAAGGACCAGGATAATCCACAAGGAGTTTCATGTTGAAACTTTGAGGTAACATTGTTAGAAAAATTCTAAACATGTTTGGAAAAGAAACTTTCTTAAAATGAGTTCTAGTTTTCAAGTTATTGAAGTTAGAAGTTGAATTTGGAAATTTTGAACGAACAGGCAACCTCTTGCTAAGTATAAGCTTGGTTAAAAGAGTAGTCTCAAAAGGGAGACAATTGTAGCAAAAAAAATCTTAATTCTTTTATGTGTAGGAGCTACGTCCATTGGAGAGGCCTACCAAGCTTAGGAAAAATCAAGCCTAAAGATCCGTGAGTGAATAAATATTTTCAAAATATGTATATAAAGGAACATGCATTCCAAATGAATTTCATGCTAGCATTCATGTGTTTTCTAAGCAACTAAAGTTTATACTTATGTTTTAAAGAGTTCATGGAATTTCTTAAGAATTATGTTTTAAGTTATTTAAATCCGTTTTGCTAATCCTAGCACATGTTAAGATTGAACAAAAGAGTATTGCAAACTACATGTTTATAATTGTGAAGCATGCATGTTGAATTGTAATAATGCTTTTAAGGCGAAAGCTTGGTAAGTGCTTTGCTTAAAGCTTATGATGCTCAAATTTTCTATGAATGTTACATTTCTAATAAATCGGATATCGAAATTATAGAAGCTATTCAAGGAAGTACATAAGGTGTTGACGATACTTTATGAGAGGCTGGAGTATCGGTCTCCTGGCTACAATTTTTATAATGGGACCGAAGTATGGGTCTCATGGTCATCAATGGATGTTGGGAGCTTAATCATGAATGCTCGTTCTCAACTAAGGTTTGACAGTATGATTGATTATGATGCTATGATTAATGCATGATCTATCTAAGTTGCTTGAGATTATTTTCAGCGTGTTTATTTATTTACATTAATGCATATGAAAGGCTTGAGAAGAACTGTATTTCTGTGAGTCACTCACTGGCCAACCAACTCACTGTTTTCAAATGTTTTCCTTTTTCCCAGGTAGCGGTCAGTTCCCTCACGGTTGAACCCACTACAACATGCCAACTTGTGAAATTTGTTTTAGGACCCATGTTCATTATTATGCTTTCGTTGGACATATGTTTGTTGTTTTGGAATGCTTGCTAAAGTCATAGTTGATTTACTGCCAAGTCATTTTTGCATATTGAGGTCTAAAGTAGGTTTCATTTAAGTTAGGTAGTAAGTGTTGGCAAGTAGGTCAGTAACTGCTGCCGTCATGTCCCCTTTCGATTTTAGAGGGTAAACCGGGAGGGGGTGTGACACAGGCCCTTACAAACCAATTTGTACAAAGATAATGATAAAACTAAATGGCCAATCCTAGAAATTGTAAAGAATAAAATAAATTCCATACAAATTCATCATATGAATACAGAATGCAAAGCCCATCATGACTATAAATTAAATTCTAGAACAATAAAAATAGGGAATCAAAACCATGCTTTGATACTAATTGAAGGAACTTTGAAGGTCTTTGAGGGGAAACATGGCGATCGGTCCAAGTTTTATTTTCACGGAATCAAAATTACAAAATACAAACATTATGCATAATCACAAATTTACAACATGTAAACATAAATGCAAAAGAGAGAATTAGGATGAAAGAAGACTTACGCTTGAAGAACCTTTCTTCTGGAAATCCAATTCCCTTCTCCTGATTTGTCACGAACAATCATGAATGAAAAAATAATCCAAATGAACACCATCACAATAAGAACCTCCTGCATTCTCTTTTGGAATGAGAATCACTAAGGAGTTGTAGGCTCTTAGATTTTCGGAAGGGAAGAAAACATAGCATGTCGCAACAAAAGCTTGATTCGAGGCGTCAGCATAGAAGAGATCAAATAAGTCATTCCCCGAAAGCTATCAGTCTTTGTATGACCCTCTAAACTAAAGCCCTTCGCTCCACTGCAATGCTTACGTTACGAACCCCCCAAATAGATTGAATCTTGATGAGTCGAAAAAGGAGCGGACCGATGGGGTTTTTTCAAGAAATGGAGAGAGGAATTTTGTTTTTTCAAAGAAAAACTTCTTTCTTTTAGAATTGGGAGAGCCACTCTTCTACACACGGACTAAACAGAGAGACATAGGGGGAAAGAAGTTACAACGCCCTCCCAAAACCATTTTTAAAAATAAATTAAAATAATTAATATATATTTATATGATAACTACCTTATCATATAATATATGTTAAACTATATGTTATATCTAAAATAACACATAACCTATAGTTTAGTATTGTATCAAATACAATATAACCTATAGTTTTCATTCTCTCAACAATCCATGATATTTAATATAAATCCTATTCATATTAAATTTAATTATATGAATCCAATTCACATAATTAATATTTGAATCAAATTCAAATATTTATTTCCTCTGAAATAATGTATCAAATACATTGTAGTAATTATATCATATATAATTAAGTAAAATTAATTATATCACATATAATTAATTCTGTCAATTAATTTATTCTCGTTAAATCTCTATTGAGATACGGAGAGGACCTCGTGGACCTATAGATTGAAGCTTAAACTCTACTTGAATAATTAATTAAACTCCTCTAATTAAATTATTCAACATCCATTAACTTACGGGCACTCCAGTAAAGATCGACAGCTATACTCTTCGCACTAAAGATATTAATTCCGTGTCCATTGGATATAACCAGTCAATAGTTTAATGACCCTTCACAAATTACTCATATATACAACTGGGCCAAAATTATCGTTTTGCTCCTGTAGTTACATCTAACTCCTTAAGTACCACTGATTCCTCTAATGAACAATAAGTCATAGTCCAACTATGACCAAACCCCTCTCGGGCCAAAACAAGGTGTGGCACCACATAGTTTAAGTCCTAGAATCAGCTCTTAAAGGAGCAATTTATCTACTTTCCCCAACATTGGGGAAGGAGTAAATTTCGTCTAATGTAGCTTGTTGGGGTTGATGCCCTAAACTCTCGTTGGGTCATATAGTTTGTAAACACGGTATTGAACAAACGCTTGTGATATAATAATATGATATTTTCTTCACTATTATTTATGAAAAATGGGATGCTTTATTTGCTTTACCACAAACCAAAAAACTAAGATCCATGGTTGTCGTTGTAACTTAAGCATGTATGTGGTGAAATACAGGTGGATCATGTCTTAAGTGATAACTAAAATGGAACGTAGTATATGGATAAAGGAGGGAAACCTTATCCTGGTGACACTACGGATGCGACCCACTTTGTAGAGAGTTACAAGTGTTGTGATGGTCTGATCCTGATCATTCATGTGGAGATATGCGAGTGGGAGCGTCCTATACAAAGGAGTTTGTATAAGACCGAACCACGAAGTGTTATAGTGTCATTATATAATGTCATTCATGACAGAGACTTCACTTCACTAGGATGACCATAGTTAACATGACCTCAATCCTAAGTGAGTTGAGAACTCCTGCCTTTGAGTGGGGTCCTTTGATTTGCATGGGTGCGAGTGGTCAGATCGCCGACTCAAACCTACCACTTTAAGGATTCTTCTAATTTGGGAGCTGGGAACTCAGTTACACAAGATGGAATTCACTCCTTCCCTGAAGCAGGGTGATGTAGATAGATTACTCCCTTAAGGGCTGATTCTGAGGCTTGAACAATGTGGCATCACACACTTCTCATGGCTCGAGAGGTGTCCACTCATAGTAGGACTATGAGATATTGTTCATTAAAGGGATCAGTAGTACTTAAAGAGTTAGATGTAACTATAGAGGCAAAAGTGTAAATTGACTCAGTTGTACTTACGAGCATCTGTGAAAAGTTATCGTACTGTTGACTGGTTATATCTGATGGACACTGAAATATATATGTGGTGAAAAGAGTGCAGCTGTCGGTCTTTAATGGAGTGCTTAGTAGTTAACAGATGGTGGATCTCGTGGCTAAAGAGTTTAATAAGCTATTCACATACCGTTGGAGCTTCAAGCTACAAGTCCATAAGGTTCCCTTGGTAACTCAACGGATTCAAGTTGAGAATCAGTTTTTGGGTCAGTTTGAATTTTTCAAATTGATAGGAGGGAGTTTGATTATATATGATATAATTAAACTGATCAATTATATATGATATAGTTGACATGATGTATGAGATGTTGGGGTTGACGCCCTAAAATCTCGTGTCCTTGAGTTTGTAAATAGTTTGTACGAATACTTGTGTTATTAATATATGATATTTAGTTCACATCTTGTATTTTTGCTCAATTACTTGTTTTATTTGCTTTACCACAAACCAATAAACATAAAATCCCTTGTTATCTATATGTGACTCAAGCATGTATGTGGTGACATACAAGTGGATCATGTCTTGAGTGATAACCAAAATGGTTTGTAGTATATGAATATAGGAGGGAAACCTGATCCTAGTAACACTATGGATGCGGCCCGCTTTGTGGAATGGTCACAAGTGTTGTGACTTGTCATACATGGTCTGATCCTAATAATTCGTGTTGGGGACATGTGAGCGGGGCATCCTATACAAAGAGTTTGTATAAGACCTGACCACAAAGTGTAAACGTCTCGTTATATAACACCGTTCATACAGAGACTTCACTTCACTAGGATGGCCATAGGTAACATGACCTCAATCCTGAGTGAGTTGGGAACTCCTACCATTGAGGGCGATCCTTTGATTTGTATGGGTACAAGTGGCCTGGTCGTGGATTCAAACCTACTATTTTGGGGATTCGTCTGATTTAGAACCTGGGAACTCAGCTACACAAGATGGAATTCACTCCTTCCCCGAGGCAGGGTTAAGTAGATAGATGGCTCCCTTAAGGACTGATTTCGGGGCTTGAACTATGTGGTGCCACACACCTTCTCCTAGCCCAATAGGTGTCCACACATAGTTGGACTATGTTGTATTGTTCATTAGAGGAATCAGTGGTACTTAAGAAGTGAGATGTAACTACAGGGGAAAAACGGTAAATTGACCCAGTTGTACTTACGAGCATCTGTGAAGGATCATCGTATTCATGATTAGTTGTATCCGATGGACACATAAATATATCTCTTGTAAGAAGAGTTCAACTATTGGTCTTTAGTAGAATGCCTGACAGTTAACAAATTGTGGATCTCATGGCTAAAGAGTTTAGCTATTCACGTATAGTTGGAGCTTCGAGCCACAGGTCCATTAGGTCCCCTAGGTAGCTTGGATAAAGTCGAGAACCAGTATTTGGGTTAATTTGAAATGTTCAAATTGACAAGAGGAAATTCGATTATATATGATATAATTGAACTGGTTAATTATATATGATATAATTGGCTAAATGTATGAGATACATTATTTTGGAGAAAATTAGATATAAATATGATTTATATCAAATAGAGGAGAAAACACTAGAAGAAATTCGAGCTTTAATGTCGTTTTAAATAAACATTAAAGGGCTTTAATGTCAGTTGACAATCGACATTAAAAATAGTGTTATTAAAGCCCTTTAATGTCGGTTGCCTTTAATGTCAGTTTTAAACCAACATTAAAGGGCTTCAATAACACGACCTTCAATGTCGGTTGCAACCGACATTAAAGACCTTCAGTGAAATTTTCAACCGACATTAAAGGTCTTTAATTTCGGTTGCAACGAGTTTAAAGACCTCCTGTGAAATTTCCAACCGACATTAAAGAATGATTTTTTTTTTTAATTCTTAACCACATTGAAGCCGGAATATGTCCATTTTCTTTTATTTTCGTTGTCGAATCCATTTTTTGGTCAAAAAGTATAACATGACACATCATCATCGAACATTGTGGCTATGACATATTATTCATGTATGGATTGTAAATCTATTACATTTAATCCACAAATTCTGCTATAAAACTATAATTTAAAAGGTCCTACAATAATTCAGGCCTTGAAAACACAAATTACAAGTAATACAAACATTATGATTTTACAAATACTATGAGTTTATTGTCCCTCTCCACTTGGTAAGTATGGATCCCTTCATAATTCTTCTTGAACAGACCCCTCCAGCTTCAGCAGTGTCTAGTTATAGGCATCTTTGTCTGACCACTGTTGTTCAAAGGATCACAAACAAAACAGGTTTAAGACAAAGGATTGAAAATGAAAATATGACCAGAATTCATATTCAACTAACCGTATTTATTGGGAATGTGCATAAATGGTACATTCAAGGCAAAATTCTTGTAGTGAATGTGTTGGATCTAGAGTTCGCCAAGAAAAAGCATAAAGAGGTTGCGATACCAAATCTTTACTCCTTTGTTGCACCTACAAAACAAGAAAACTCAATAGTTGAATAAATGAGAGAATCTTCTTTTTCAAAATCTTTACTCCTTTTTCAAGAATCTTCTTTTTCAAAATTTTCGACAACATAACGATGCTACCACAACAAAACCAAAAATTTACCTTGAACCTGTTCAAAGAAACACACTCCCAAAAATATTTCACTACCACTTGTTCTTAATAGAACTATCAGAATTCCCAAAAAATTAATATTCAAGAACACATACATCAATAAGCAAATTTAGCTCACAATGTACTTCAAATCTCAAAAGTTGTCACAAAAACTACCATAGTGCATGAATAACCCACAAACTACCATAGTGCAACCCACAAACTCAAGCACCTTGAATCAAATCTAAAGTACAAATAAATAGTACCCATGAGTCATAAGCGGGTGTTACATTCTAATCCAATATGGTCCAAAGAGAAATAAACACACTATAATTTCTTAAATAGGAATTTCCATATCATTAGAGTCACTTGAAAACACTTACAAATTGTGCTTAAAACTACAAGCATTCAAAAATGCACTTACCAGGAAGAATTTTTACGTGAATCCCTTACTGTTGCAAGAAATCCATCTCCTCCCCACCTCTTCCAAACACCTAAAAAACACACAAACAACATTATGAAAAGTATAGGGTAGAACGAACCTGGCGGCACGTGTGGCGAGACATGTGAACGACGATAATGCCTTCCATGTCTCTTCCAAAGGTGTCTTAAATATTGAAGAAGAAACAACAAAAGATGACATTATTGTAGTAATCTTTCTTTCTCAGCTCATACACAAGAAGAAAAAATAGGAAATAGCCAATTTAAACATATTCTTTCAAGAAAAACAGATAGATCTCAAGAGTTGATATGAATAGATGAGAGAATCTTCTTTTTCAAGATCTTGAAGAAGAAAAGCTTGAGGCTAATTTAGCAGTTTCAGAATCACCTTATCAAATTCCCAAATGAAACCTTTTAGAGGTTCTTCAATATCCTCAAGTGGAATAGATATGACATTATTGATGAATGATCTAATTTTTGGATGCTAAAAGACGAAGAAATAAATTATTAAAAGAAGAAGAAGAAGAAGAAGGAGAAGAAGAAGAAGAAGAAGGGAGGAGAAATTTATGAGTTACAATTCTTTTACAGAGTTAACAAACAAAAAATTGATCCAAAAACAATCAAACAGTATATATTAAAAAAAAAACGTTTAAAATAAATCAAAACAAGCAAGCAATACGTAAAAGAAGATTAGAATTTAAACCTCATAAGATGACTTACCTTAGTAAGCAACTAATAACAACATAAGATGACTTCATTAATAGTGTTGAAATCAGTACTCGGCCAAAGGTTACAAATCAATTGGAAGAACTTGCCATACGATTTCATAATAAGAATGAGCTTATCCATAACAAACTATTGACACCTAAACCTTTAATATCAGAACTCTGACAACGCTTTTCAGATTAATAATGAACGGAACTTACAAAGATTGGATTAATAGAATTTCACAATAAATCCTATGCTAAAATGTTTTGACTAGAAGTTTCATGATTTCTTCAATCAATTTTTAGAAAATGACGGTACAACATGGATTGGAAAACAAAACCGGTAGATATTTCATTCCGTAATTTTGAAGGCATAGACATTAATTCTCAATAGAGCCAATAGCTCCAATGATCATTGCCAAACAGTTATTAGACAGTAATATCCATCCAATCTCCTATAGACACAACTAATAAAATTTCAGCAGTTGTTTCATGTCAATACATCATAGCCATTCATAATATTTAGACTAGAAATATTTGTCCTATTTTCCCCTTCCCTTCTCTTCTTGAGCCTCATAAATAAAACAACAACAAAAAGAGGAGATATGATTATATGAATATAAATGATACCAACTGTTGTTTCATGTCAATACATCCAATCTCTAGCCATGTTAAGTAGTAGACAGATAATGCGTACCAACTGTTTTATTCTCCATAAAGCATTGCAGTGCAGTTACAAGTTCACGCTTACGCCCTTTGGCCAGAAGACCTACGCTTCTGAAAAATGTGAACATAAATGATAAATAAGAAAGTAAGCTAAAGATCTATTATACTATTACACATATGGAACTGGAATGCACTTGTTACCTCAATGTCATTACCTCAATGTCATTCTTAGTTCTTGGACCGTCATAGCCTCAATTCTCGACAGGTCATCCTTAAAACTTTGAATGTCCGCTTTACAGTCATTTTCCTATATGTAAAAGTTGAGTAAAAGCCCTAAATCCGAATAAAGAAGAGAAGCATAATATACTCAAACAAAAACCATCTCACAATAGTCTCTTCCAAAATTTGTTACCAGACTTATATCTCTCCTTGTCCCGCCAGGCTCTGAATTCTGTGTGGATAATGTTATAGAGGATTGATTCGACGCCATTACATTCCTTTGCACATTAGGTATCAATGTTGCAACTCTCAACCTACTCTGATTCACTACAAGGCTAAGGGGAGTCCGGGTTAGTCCAGATGAACAATGAGTCAATTGAAATACTACTAGTACAAGTAACAAAACCATATTCTAGTTAGAAGATGCAGAGAGCATTTCAGTCAAGAGAATGAGCTCACTCTTCCCAAGAATTTAACACTTGTTTTTCATATATGAAATGAGCCAAACTTTCATTCAAATTGAAGAGACTTGATTGACTTTTCCTTAACTTATGAACAAAGATTGAACAAAGATTGAACAAAGATGGATACAACAAAATTAAGAGAGAGAGAGAGAGAAGAAGAAATTTGGTGAAAGGGCAAACCTGGAGGGAAACTCCTAAACCCCAATTGGAAAACTGACTTTATTGACAAATGTGAGATAGAAAAATAGTATGCAGAGGGATAAATGCGTTACAGTGAGACTTTGAGAGAAGAAAAACAAGATTTACAGAAGCAGAGAAATGAAGCGGAAAAGACGAGCAAAGGGGAAGAAGAAGAAGAAGAAATTCCAACTCAGAAGGAACTTGAGAGTGTTGCGATATATATATGGGTAAACAACTCAAGAGGTAGGGTAAGAGGGAAGTGTGAGAATGAGAGGAAAAAGAAAATAGGGGGAGAGTGAAGAGGGAAATGAAAAAAATGGAGGGAAAATAGAAAGTTGGAGGATAAATTAAGCAGGTCTTTAATGTCGATTTAAACAAAAACTAAGCAAAATTCAAAATTCCATCAATCCAAACAAATATCACAATAAACCACAAAATCTACAAAAAGAAGTGAGTTCAAAAACCAGCAAACGCAGGTAGTTAGCATAAGAAAGGAGAACTCTTAATAATCATCTATCAAATAAGAAAGGGGAAATCTAAAGATTAATTTCGTTTGGCAAAATTATAAACATAAACTAAAAAACTTATAAACATAAACAACTCAATGGAAGCCATAAACAAACTTATCAACCTAAGCATGTAAGCTTATCAAAACTAAGAAAAAAGACTAATAACAATCAAACTCATTTGAACAAATACATAAATATAAATGAAAACCATAAACAATAATTAAGTTATGACTACCATAACTACAGGATAGTCAAAGCACTCCAACACATATTTTAATTTAACACTTTAGAAAAAGACTCAATAAGACTCAATAAGTTCCCCTTCCCACCATGAATCAAACTTTACCTTGTAATTCAATATGGTAACAAAATTTTTAGTATTGAGTGTTTGCTTTTTTCTTCTTTTTCCCCCTTTTCGTAAGAAACGGAGAATTTAAATATAATCACAAAGCTGAAGTTGCATTATTAGAACTAAAATATAACTAACAGTGAAAACAAAGTGAAAATAAAAAAACAAGCATATGCTATCAACCCACGGTGCTCAATATTAGAAAAAAAATACGCTATCAACTAAAATATAACTAACAGTGAAAACGGGTGAGGTGATCAATATTAGAAAAGAAGAAAGGGAAGAAGAGGAGAATAGTATTGGTACCAGTTAGAAACAAAGAGTTCAGAGACTGATCTAAGACACATTAATCAAGTTTGAACTAGTCCGAAATGTGTTCGCCCTTGTTGTACATTAATCGAATACTTAGAAATTTACTCAACACGACAACAAATGAGTTCCAAGAGTTCAGAATAACATTTGAATACTTAAATCTATTTCAAAAAGGAAAGTAAAGAAATAATCCTTACCGAATCAAGATCTAATCTTCGTTGTTTAGTGTCCAAAAATGTTATGGGTAAACTGATTTGAAGCCAATCGGAGTGTGGGTAGTATCCCCAAGTAAAAAAATGTTGTTGCAAGACACCCAGTTATCAAGAACGTGATGCACAACTTATTGCCCACGTTGGAGTATCAGATTGAGAAGAAACGGTGCCACGAAACTTGTTCGAAGTTCGTGTTCACATCGCAGGCTAGCTCCATCGTCGATCATGGAGCAAGGAAACGCACAAGAATGCATGGGTCTAATGCGCAAAGACAAGTTGCCAGCGGTCACCGTCGCAACTTGTGGGTTGCGCTGTGTAGTCGGTGCTGAACAATACTGAGAAGGGGGCAGTGTGATTGGCGGTTGCAAGGGGGAGGGGAAGAAGATAGAGGCAGAGAAGTCAACGTTACACCACGGGGAGGGACGGTGGAGAAAGGGGAGAGACGATGGAGAAGGGGGAGAGAAAGAGAAAGAGATGAAAGAGGCTAAGGTTTGTTTGATTTTAATATCACATTTTTATATTTTATTTAAAAAATTTAGGGTGAATCTTTAATGTCGGTTTTAAACCGACATTGTAGGCTATCTTTAATGTCGGTTCAAAACCAACATTAAAGATCCATTTTTTTTCAACTGAAATTATACACCCGATTTCACTTTTTCCAACCGACATTAAAGCCCAAAATTCTTGTAGTGAAAGACTATAGTAGATATGTGATATCAAATTATAGAATATAAATATAATATGATTATATTTATTAATTAATTGATTGATTAATTATATGATAATTATTCATTTTTTCCACGTTTGGACGTGGGTAGTGGGCAGCATCAGTTATGGTAACCGATGAGTTAAAAATGAAAAAAGTTTTCATTTTGGATCGTTCAATCGATATTCATTCTTCCGCCCAAAAGATTTCATGGAACGATCGCCCGAGAGCCTATACGATAGTTGCTTCTCCGCCTAAACAATCGTCCACCTAACGATTTAACTAAACAATCGTAAATCTTTTCCTAAATGATCGTTCAACATTTCCTAAACAATCATGCAATACAATCGTGTAGCTTGATAACGGGCGGAAATGCACGTTATTACAGTGCTAAGTTATTAAACAATGAAGGTTTGCGTTGATAAAATATGTTAGATTGCATCCAAAAAGCATTAAGTTCATAACATTGCGGTTGCATGCGTTCATCACATAGAAACAGTCAATTTTTGTATTTTTATGCAAAATATGCATTTATACAAGGCGGAAAGCACAATCACAAGAAATCAATGGTCGAGCGTAGCATTACCACAAGGCTTTGCGGTGATTTGTGCTCGCAAACATCTGCTCAAGAAGGATTGCTGCATAGAGCCAGCGCAACTTGGTGGGCGCATCCGGGTGAAAAGCATAATTAATCACGATGGGACAAAAAGCTAATGACGGTTGAATCCGAATTAAGTTGACAAGCCACTAACAATAACAAGTACACTTAGCTTTTCGGTGACAAATATTCGGCACATCAGTTAGAGAAGTAAAGCCATCCAATCTGTGCAATCATAAGAGAGAAGCCGCCTTTCACCCCAAAGCTCTATAAATACCGAAGGCAACCTTCAGAAAAGGGGTTCAGCTAGTTCAGCAAGTTTTTGTTCATAGTTTAGCCTTGTTCATAGTTTCCTTTATTTTTAAGAAGGCGGAGCGAGAGAAGGGAAGAGATGTCGGAAGATCGCTCAGGGCAACTCGAGAGAGAACCTGGAGGCGTGGAAAGTAGAGAGCGGGCCGACTCTCGCGAGAGCGAGATTATCTTTTGAACAAAGTAGAAAAGACTGTGTAAAAGCCTGGGAAGCAAGAGATTGCTACCAGGCTCTTTATTCTCTTCTTGCATTGTTATTTTGTATTTCAACTTTATATTTATACAATTGAAGTTCTTATTCTACATCTGTTCACTCTCTTGAAAGCACACATGAGTAGCTAAACTTATCGAATGGGTTGAGAAGAACTAAGCTAACATGACCTAGGACCTTCATTGCATGCGATTCTTGTTTTATGTTTTGCCCAACACCCCTTTAAAGCTACTCGAGAGAGAGTTTAAATAAATTACCTGAGACTTGAGAGAGCTAGGTTAGAATCTAGACTCGAGAGAGCAAGATTAGAACTGCATAAACAAGAGATAGGGACTTAGAGATAAGCTCTGTTGCCAACATACATCGCATGCACCCTAAAGATAGGTTATGATATTATGTGGCCGCCTTATTTGTATGTGTGTCATTTTGTCATCACATGGAAAAGAATAGAGGCTTATGTGTAGGTCCTATAGACTCATCACATATATCGCATGCGTTCTAGCATTAGAACCCATAGCATTTGCATCGAGAGATGGTTTACTATTGTATGTGTGTTGCATGGTCGTATAACATGAACGCATCCTAGGAAGTGTTAGCTGAACCCTTCTCAACCCGTTCACCACATACTCATCGCATCTTTCATTTTATTAACTCTTTTCGAAACTCCACCGCATTTGTTTATTTTTATTACCGCAAACAACAATCCAAACAAATATTTGATTATTTGGTTACCGCAAAGTCTTCTTGAAAATTACCACCGCAAACTGTTTTTCCCAAGTCCCTGAATTCGACCCTAGACTTACCAGAAAACTCAATGGGGTTTATACTTCGATTCCACTGAGAAATCTTGTTGCTTAACGCATTTTCATCACTGCATCTCATTCCATAATTTCACCTCATAAAATAATGCACCATAGCTCCTCTATGTGATAAGCACTTCTGCTATACGATAGCATTGTTTTCTCTCCCACTTGCTTATCATCTACACGACTCATTTTTCCTCCGTCCTCTACCAATTCACCAAAGTCCACCCTTTGGGTATTCACTCCAAGAATACCTGGGGCTCATTAGTGGTGGTGTCGTCCCCGTTGCGGCTTTCGTGTTCGTGTTGATCATGTTGTTGCAGTCGACGTTCCCATCAGGCGTTCGTAGATCTGTTTGGAGGGTTTCCGCTGCGTTGGAGTTCCAGAGTGTGAAGATAGTCTTCAACGGGTATGGAACTCTATCCCTTATGATTTTGTTTGTTACATGCTGGTAATTAGATTTACTTACATAACTGTATGTGATGAATGTATATTGTTACATTTCGGTCACGGTGAGATCGGAGCGATCTGAACGTGCTCATGGAACTCTCAGTATGAGATCCTTCATGAGATACATTAATTAGAGGAAAAGGATATAAATATGATTTATATCTAGTGGAGGAGAAAAGGACCATGGTTTAAATTTTGCATATAATGTGATATTAAAACTATAGGTTATAAATAAAATATGATAAGTTAGTTATTATATTTATTTATAATTAAACAATTATGAGATAATTGTTCATGGTTTTCTCCATAACCGTACGTGAAAGCGGGAGGTTACATTCAATTTTCATAACAGAAGGATAAAATAAAAATAGTTTTCATTTTGCAATTGGATTGGATCATCGCTTCATAATTGTACACTGCCCATCATATAGCTAACAAGAGCCTACACGATAGCTCGATTTTTCCTAAACGATCGTGTCCACGCGCAGTCGACCTAAAGGATCATATAGTTTTTACTAAACGATCGCGTGCGAGAGCGATATTCTCTAAACGATCAGACCCGATTACCTAAACGATCGTGCACCTTTTTCTAAACGATCAAGCACCCGTCTATACGATAGACATAAAACCTCTTCCACTACTTGGTTATTGAATACGATCATGTTTCCTTCTTCCCTCTACCAAATCTAATAGAGCCAACACCTCCTAGATTCTCAATTCGAGAATACCAACGTCACTGAGTGATGGTGTCCTCCTTGCTGCTTGTTCGTGTAGAAGATCGTTCGGTGGTGAGCGATGGCGAGAGTTGGTAGACGATTGGCTTGGCGTTGCAGTGATAGCGAGAGAGGCTGATTTTGACGAGAGCGAGTGATAAAGAGAAGAAAAGTTCTTCAAAGATGAGTCTCTAGTTCTTTTGTATTTATTTGTTGAAAGCATCTCGTAATTTATTATGTGATGCATAACTTGTATGTATGTTTGTAAATGCTTGTATTTTTGTCACAATGAATTTGGAATGATCTTGCTTCCGCTCATAGGTCCTCTTTGATAAGAGTTCCTCCATAGTTATCTTCCTAGCTCCCCAATCAGATGAATACCCAAAATGGTAGGCTTATTAAGTCGGCGATTTGGCCACTCTCACCCATACAAATTGAAGGATCGTCTTTATAGGCAAGAGTTCACAACTCACTCAGGAGTCAGGTCATGTCCCCTATAGTCATCCTGGTGAAATGTAAGTTTCTATTATGAACAGTGTTATATAATGAGACTAGTCATTTTGTGGTCTGGTCTTATACAAACTCCTTTGTATAGAACACCCACCTCACATGTCTCTACATTGACCATTTAAGTTATCACTTAAACACGATCCACTTGTATGTCTCTACTTACATTTTTAAGCAACATATAATAACCTTGGATGTTAGTTTATTGGTTTGTGGGTTTACTGCTACTAAATGTCAAATAAAACATCTCATATTTTATGAAATAATTAAATCGCTTGTACATTACAATTACAAACTATAGGACCCTAGAGATTTAGGGCATCAACCCCAACATATTTTACTAGGATTACCATAGGTGACTTTACCTTAATCCTGAGTGAGTTTTGAACTCTTGTGTATGAGGGTAATTCTTTGATTTTATGGGTGAGAGTCGCTCTGTTAGCCGACTCAATAAGCCTAGCATTTTGAGGACTTGTCTGAGTAAGAAGCTGGGAACATAACTACACAAGATGGAATTCACTTATTTTCCAACCTTAGGGAAAGTAGATAAATTGCTCATTTAATAGCTAATTTCAAGTCTTGAACATTGAATCCTTAACCTCTCATTGGCCCAAGAGATGTTAGTTTATAGTTGGACTACAAACTGTTTGTTCATTAGAGGGATCAGTGGTATTTAAGGAGTTAGATGTAACTGCAGGTGTAAAATAGTATTTTGACCCAGCTATAGTTATAAGCAATTTGTGAAGGATCGACTCCCTATTGATTGGCTATATTCGTGGACATAGAAATAAATCTATAGTATAAAGAGTGCAACTATTGGTCTTTAGTGAAGTGACTGTTAGTTAATGAAAATTGATTAAATTAATTAAAGAGTTTAATTAATTCATCTTATATCATTGGAGCTTCTAATCTGTAGGTCAATAAGGTACCTTGTTAGCTCACTAAAGGATATATAATAGGAATGGTTTTAATTGTTCAAATCAATTGTATATTAATGAGATTAACATAATATAGTTTAAATGTGATCTATAATTAAGAAAGAAAAATATTTGAATAAGATTCAAATATTAAAGAGATATTTACATATAAATATGTGAAATTATATGTTGATTAATTCTATAGTAAATATGATTTAATAAAGTTGTTTAATTGATTAATTAATGGTTAATTAATCAATTAATTAATTTTTGAGAAGTAGAGATAAATAAACATGTGATGTTTATTTATTTATTAATTAAATATGTACATTAAATTAGATTTAATATATATGGCTATTTAATTATTGGACGAATTAATTAAATAAAACTTATTTAGTTAAATTAGAACTAGAGTAGAAATAGGAAATACTAGGAGAAGGTGGTCACCCTTCCTCTCTATAAAGAGGTCTTCATGGGCCATGTTTGTGACACAGTTGAATTGAGAATTCTGAATCCTAGTCTCCTACTACTTCTTTCAAAATCTCTTATTTTCTCTACTACTTCTTCTTTCTCTTCCAAGTCCTGGAGATCATACGTCCAATTCTTGGGATCTTAGAGAATAACAAGGTTTCACTTACGGTGGTATCCCTTGATTATTAAAGAGACGTTCCGAAGAAGACGGAGAGGAAATCGTGATAATTTTGGAAATCTACAAAGGTAAGGTTTAGCTCTTCCCTCTTTTCATCTCTTAAATGCATGCTAATATTGATTGTTTATCCATTATGTTATTATTTTTATACCTTATTTTGTTTATGTTAAGTCAAAAATGAAATTGCAAGGCGTCACACGCTTCCGCTTGGGATTCAATCTCTTCACATTTAGGAGTTCTAAGCAGCAAATGCCTAATGTTGTGATTGTTAGTTAGATCTTAAATTACTTCAAGCGCAATTTTTTTATCCTATGGTGCCCCTTATTTCTAAGGTGACGTGACAATCCTATTTCTAGGCTCTTATAGGCTCATATCTCTTTGTGACATCCGTTTACACCTTAACCTTCTCAACATTCGAACATCACTAGATCGTTAAAGAAAATTGTCAATTTAGCTTACTGATTTTATCTTTAAATTCAACAAAGAGAATGTGTAAAACCAAGTGGTATGAAATACAACATTGCTTAAGCCATAAAAACCCTAGAGCATTCACATTGTTGAACACCTAGGAGGATTTAGCTCATGACTAAATGATAAAATAATGAATTTTAGAAATCATAGTTACAAGATAGATTCGACGGGTAAAGGGAATAAAGAAAATACAAAACATAAATGAAATGAATAGTGCTGGAAATACAACTCAAGATGCCTCGAGGAAAGTCCTCAAATTCAGTCTTTCCCTAGGCTAATTCTCCCTTTTCATGGATGAACCATCTCTCATCGCACGCTTTCATGGGATGAGATGACCTAGAGTGATCCCGTCTCAGAGGAACTTTCATCTTGAGGCTGTTAACTTCAGAAGTTGAGAAGTCACCCAAAAGGACGAACTAAAATGGTAGAAACTATGAGTAAATCATGATAGAGTCGTCGATGGAGAGTCATGTGTTAAAATGAGGAGCTTCCCTTCCATCTATAGGCTCCAAATTGGTTGAGGAAGGTCGAGAATCAAGCTCTACACCAAATCATTTTAGGGCTGAACCATGCTTGGAACGAGAAAAACGCAACCTCCATTGACTTAATCGATTTCTGAAAAATTAGGGCTCAGTGATGCGGTCACAATGAAATCTGGCGAAGCGGCTGCATTTTAAATAAAATAATCTCCAAATTGGTCAAAGTTACCTGCCAAAGTTCACAAAACCACCTAAAATTAGTAAATATGAACTTTTAAGACAAACAAGATCCTATAAACTCATTTTATCTATTAAGACTAAATCTAGAGGGAAACACATGCAAATTTTGTTTTTTCTAAATAAAAGTATGTAAAAAAATGCCTAAAGCATGCAAAGCATGCATATTTCATGGCACCACGACTAACACTAATTGTGATCTATAGTCAAATTATTATTATACTTTAGACCATTGTTTGTAACACCATAATAAAAAATGTATCTTTATACCAAGCTTAACAACCACCGTTGTGATAGATTACTACAAAGTTTTCAAAACTATAATGTAAACATTAACTTTACACAAGGGTCAGCAAAAACCATGATCTAAAATCATACTATGGACTATATGCATTTAGAACCATGGTATAAAAATTAAATTTACTAAAAAATCAACACTTTTTAAAGTTTAGAGACATATATTATATAAACTTAGAAAACGATATACTAAACTTGTAATTTCACATGTCTCATTTATATTTAAAATTTTCATATCATAAATTGATAGCTTGTAGAAATACAAACTATTGTATCCTTTTACTTAGAATTATGAGGATTGATGAGCAGAATATGCATTGATAATACTAAAGATTCTTGTGAAAAAGTGACCCTATATCATGCGTTATTTTGCATCCGAATGTCTATTTTTGTAGCTATTGTAGGAATCGATCGCATGCGTTGATCCCAGACCATCGCAAAGATGCTCGCATGTGTTGATCTTCATGAAGACCAGTTCGTCGCATGAAATGCTGCAACTAAAGAGTGGTAACCGTGATAGAAGGTTGATTGCAAGGTGGGTGGAATGTGTTGATACTATAGAAGAAACAATCATGAATGCATACCTTGGGAGTATCAAAGAGATAAGATGATGTTGACATTCCACCTACCGCGTCAAAAATGGCAGTGATTCAGAGTGGGATTACCAATGCTGTCAGGCGTTTGAGCTCTATAAATAGAGCCCTTGGAGCCCAAATTCAAAGTATCTGAGTCTCTGCCTTGGGCAGATTCTTGTGATCACAGATGAGAGCGTGAGCAAGACATTCTTTGAGAGTTCTTCACCTCCATAACCCTTTCTAAGTGATGACCAGAGCTTATAGAAACACTTCCAGATGTGTTTCAAATGGATGAAATATTCTATTAACTAAGTGAATTTTCTTAAATGGCAAAAACAATCCATGAATTCTCTATTTTTATTGTTTTTGGATCCATTAGAAAAGTAGTATCATTGTAAGTGAAGTCCATTAGTGATAGACTTCTGTCATTGAAATTTATTAGTGATAGACTTTTATCACTAAAAGCATGTGATATACTATAATGCACCCGACTTTTCGGGAACTCTAACTAGAGCCATTACCGCAGTTTCAAAACTAAAACTAGTTGACCATTCAAATTTAAGCTGAACATTTTATAAACAAATAAAGCTGTCAAAAACAATTTAATGAAAAGTCTAGATGAATCTTTAGTTCGGGATTCCTAAAAACTTTAATTAAAAAGAAACATTTAAACTTAAAACAACTAAAATTAGTAGTTCTCATAAACTTTCAAAACATCGTGAAAAAATGATATGGTGAACAAACATCCTAATAAAGCATCTCTAGTATGTTCTTGCCTATGTCTGAAGAACATTTTAAGAAATAAATTAGTGTTTAAAATTCCTAATAAGTAACCCTATTGTTGGGGTCAGGATATGAACTGAATGTTATGAAACTGTGGGGCCTAAATTGAACGTAGTCGGTCATCTGGATGAACGATTTAACCCATCCAAATGTAGGTGAGATGTACACCCCTTATACAGGAGCAACTTTGGTTGAATATTTTATGTACACAAAACAATACACTTCAATCATTTATGATGATCCCTCCAAACAAGCACAAGCTTATGGACAAAAGTCCCTTCTTTTATGAAGATCGTCGGGCTAGAAAGCTTATTTGAAAGGGGATTAATTTAATTAAAGAGTTTAAATAATTAATCTCATATCATTGGAACTTCAATCTATAGATCCATAAGGTCCCCTTGTTAGCTCAATAGTGATTAATGATAATCAAATTAATTTTGGTTTAGTTTGAATTATTCAAATTATTTAAAGGAAATTAATTGTATATGATATAATTAATATAATGTATGTGATACATTATAAAATAAAATTTTAATGAGAAATAAATATTTGAATGTATTTCCAAAATTAATTATATGAATATGATTCATATAAAAACTATAGTTTAAAATTAATGAGTATGATTCATATTAATACTATAAGTTATATGAGAGAATTATAAACTATAGGTTATATGTTATATGTGATATAATATAAACTAGAGGTTTTATGTTATACATGATGTAACATATGATTTGATATTAATATTAAATTAGTTAATATATATTAAACATTCAATTTTTTGAAATTTGAAAATTAACTCCTAAGGGAAGCTGATTTCAATTAAGGTAGGGAGTTATTGATAACTCTCTGAACCCCCTCTCATATACATGAAAGATAGAGAAGGGAATTCAGAAGTTGAAAATGAAATTGGTTTCACGGATCCCACTCAATCTTTTTCTCCTCTGCATTGCTCTCAAAGAAAAACTCTCTCCCTTCCTTAGACAAAAATTAATCCACAGAAGCTCACAACTCTCTGTGATTCTCTCCTTGAGAATAACAAGGAAGACGTTGTGAGGTGTCCTCACAACTTCAATCTATAGATCCATAAGATCCCCTTGTTAGCTCAATAGTGATTAATGATAATCAAATTAATTTTGGTTTAGTTTGAATTATTCAAATTATTTAAAGGAAATTAATTGTATATGATATAATTAATATAATGTATGTGATACATTATAATATAAAATTTTAATGAGAAATAAATATTTGAATGTATTTCCAATATTAATTATATGAATATGATTCATATAAAAACTATAGTTTAAAATTAATGAGTATGATTCATATTAATACTATAAGTTATATGAGAGAATTATAAACTATAGGTTATATGTTATATGTGATATAATATAAACTAGAGGTTATATGTTAAACATTCAATTTTTTGAAATTTGAAAATTAACTCCTAAGGGAAGCTGATTTCAATTAAGGATGGGAGTTATTGATAACTCTCTGAACCCCCTTTCATATACATGAAAGATAGAGAAAGGAATTCAGAAGTTGAAAATGAAATTGGTTTCACGGATCCCACTCAATCTTTTTCTCCTCTCCATTGCTCTCAAAGAAAAACTCTCTCCCTTCCTTAGACAAAAATTAATCCACAGAAGCTCACAACTCTCTGTGATTCTCTCCTTGAGAATAACAAGGAAGACGTTGTGGAGGTATCCTCATTATGGTGTTCGAGTTTCTATTGTGTTGTTGTATTCGTGGTGTTGAGATCGGGAAAAGTAATGTATCGATTCGTGATCCACTACCAGAGAGGAAATGCGAAGAACTAGTTCTCCAAGGGTTAGTTTCGATTTCCCTTTCTTCTCTATTTTGTAGTAGAAGCATGCTTAGGTTTATTTTTTATTTATACTGTTTCCATTGCCTCTGTAATTTTCAAGTTATGTAAAACAAATTTAAGCTTTTGGAGTGAAGATTGAAGTTGAATTCGTGGATTGAAGAAGTGTTGGAGTTGATGTCCTAAATCTCGTAGGGTCTTTTAGTTTGTAAACATATATATATAAAAAAACTTTGTGATTTATAATATATGATACTTTATTCACTTCAGTCTATGAAATATGAGATATTTTAGTTGCATTAACCACAAACCAATAAACTAAGATCTATGGTTATCGTTGTAACTTAAGCATATATGTGGAGACATAAAAGTAGATCGTGCTTTAAGTGATAACCTAAATGGTCTGTAGTATATGGATAAAGGAGGGATACCTTATCCTGGTGACACTATGAGTGTGGCCTGCTTAATAGGTGTTACAAATGTTGTAAAGTGCTATAAATGATCTGATTCTGATCATTCGTGTATTAGACATGCGAGCGGGGATACTCTATACAAAGGAGTTTGTATAAGATCGAACCACAAAATGTTTAGTCTCGTTATATAATGTCGTTCATAATTAAGACTTTCATTTCAGTAGGATAACCATAGGTAATGACCTTAATCCTGAGTGAGTTGTGAACTCCTGCCTATGAAGGCGGTTCATTGATTTGCATGGGTAAGAGTGGCCAGATCACCGATTCAAACCTACCACTTTGGGGATTCATCTGATTGGGGAGTTGAAAACTCAGCTACACAAGATGGAATTCACTAATTCCCCGAAGTAGGGGTAAGTAGATAAATTGCTCCCTTAAGGGCTAATTCTAGGGCTTGAACAATGTGGTGCCACACCTTCTCTTAGCCCGAGAAGGGTTTAGTCATAGTAGGACTATGATCTATTGTTCATTAGAGGAATCAGTGGTACTTAAGGAGTTTGATGTAACTATAGCAGCAAAACAGTAAATTGGTCCAGCTGTACTTATGAGCGATTTGTGAAGGGTCGTCGTACTATTGATTGGTTATATCCAATGGACAGAGAAATATATTTGTAGTGCGGAGAGTGCAGCTGTCAGTCTTTAGTGGAGTGCCCGACTGTTAATGGATGGTGGATATCGTGATTAAAGAGTTTAGTAATTTATTCACGTACATTGGAGCTTCAAGCTATAGGATCATAAGGCCTCCTTGGTAGCTCAATGGATTCAAGTTGAAAATCAGTTTTTGGGTTAGTTTGAAATGTTCAAATTGACAATAGGGAATTTGATTTGTATGTATTTTTCCTCTATGTTTCTCAATATTATAAACATCGTATATATTTGTATGTTTATTCTCACTGGAGTTTTAGTCCAAGTGAGAGATTGTTGGGGATGTCTAAAAACTCGTAGTTCGTAATTCATGTTAAAAATTCTATTTATCAATAAAATATTATTGAATATTTAAAGTTGTTGATATTGCATTTTATTATGAAATCCAATAAACAAATCCATGGCTATAGTATGAATACTTTAACTTTATGTAAAGACATAAAAAGGATCAAGTTATAATATATAGCCTAAATAGTCTATAAGTATATGGATGAAATTGGGTATCTCATCCTGGTAACACTATTGGATGCGGCCTATTTTGTATGCAGATACAAATGATGTGATCCACAGATAATTCATGTAGAGACATCTGAATGGGGGCATCCTATGTAATGAGTCTGCATAAAAACTCGACCTCGAAATAGTCACTATTCTTTATAACGATCGTTTACTGTTAAAACTGAGTTTTTCATACTAAAATAACCTAGGATAACTCGATCTTAATCCCGAGTTAACTATGAACTCCTGTTTATTCGGGATGATCCTTTGAGCTGCATAGGTGAGAGTAGTCCAACAACATTGCTCAATAAGCCTCCCATTTTGGGGATAAGACCAGATAGATAGCTAGGGACATAACTTTGCAAGATGGAACTCACTCTTACCCATCTTAGGGTTAGTAGATAGGTTGTTCTCTTAACTGGTGATTCCTGGTCTTGAGCAATGGGGCCTTGCCCTCTCGTTGTAGAGAGGGACATGATTCATAAGTGGTTCTATGAATCCATTGTTCAATAGAGGATTAGTGGGAGCTTAAGGAACAAGATGCATTTACAGGGATAAAATGGTAATTTTGACCCAACTGTAAATATGAACGACCTATGAAGAATCGACTTACTGATTATGGTTAAAATGGATAGACATATATCTATAGTGTGGAAAGTGCAACTATGAAGCTATAGTGGTATGCCTTGATAGTTAACAAATATTGATTAATTCGGTGTTAAAGAGTTTAACCAATTAATTACAAATCGTTGGAGCTCATGATTTCTAGGTTCATTAGGTCCATCTACTAGCTCATAAATTGGATTAATAAATTTAGTATGTTAACAATCTGTCGATCCATTAGGGTTGTGAATTTGAAACATTGAAATTCAGTTTTTTAGGATTTCAATTAATTATATTTGATATAATTGAAACGTTTAATATTATCGAAAACTGAACAAAATGGGAGAATCAATTAATATTTAAATTATTATTTAAATATTAATAATATGAAATTGACACATATTAGTCAAATTGGTATTTTATTAATTTAATATTAAGATACTAATTAATAATAATTTAATTTAATTAAAAGGTTTTATTAAAAGTTAAATTAAATTTTATTTAAATTAATTATTTTGAATTAATTTTATAAAACTAAATTATTTAAATAAAATCGTTTTATTTAAAAGAAAATATTTTTGAAATCCTAAATGAGTTAGTGGATTTTTACAACAGTTTTTTGGGAAAAATCCACTAAAACTCAAATTGTGTAATATATCACCAGATTCCACTCACCTCTTCAATGATAACTGCTAGTATGAGCTATCCTACATGCAATCTTTCTCCATGCATGGATTGAGCCTTTATATTGAACTTGCATGCTGAGATTTGAGAGAGAGCTCTGAAATTTTAAGCAGAAAGTCCGCACCTTTGTAAACCCTTGACAGCCCATCATCCAAAATTGAGCTCAATGTAAGTGTTTCCATCACACATTCCTTCTTGAGTTTAGTAAAGAAGACCTTGGAGGTGGTCTACTTGAAGTTTCAAACTCGGATTAGGAGACATCTAGCTGAATTCGTGGAGAATTGTACAAAGGTACTGCACTGTACAAACCCTCTTATGAACTTTACTCGAGTAGCATGTTTAAAACTCAAATTAAGTTTAGTTAAAGTACTTATTGATTCTGATTTCTTCCGTTGCATGTTACATTACTCCTTCATTTTTATCTCTAAAGCTACTGTGCGGTCTGACTTAATGCGTTTCTAGCTATCCTATTCTCTTGAATGGTTTTAGCTGAGGTAACTTCAACCAGATGATTTGTAACGACCCGAACCTCTAGAACTCAAGTTAAGTCGATAATAAATACATGAATGCATGGAACTCAAAAGACCTTCATTAAATTTAGATATTAAAAATAGACGATAGGGTACCCATAAATCATAAATGATAATAAATAGGTCCGAAACAAATCTTAATAGTATGTTTCAAACATCAAATTGAAAGTTGAAAAACATGGAAAGAAATCTAAGTATCATGAGGGGAAGCATAAAACTGGTCCCCAGTGGCTCGTTCAAGGATTCCTCTTGTCATTCGCTAGTGCGTCCTTGCCCTTACCTAAAACATAAACATGAGAAAGGGTGAGTATAAAATACTCAGTAAATAACCCCACTACTAGAGTCGGGCTAGGCATCTATGTCCTCTAGATGCCTACCTCTGGTGGAACATAAAAACTACTCTAGTCCTCATGGGACACATACATACATGCAAAACTGGTTTTATCCTACTTAGTTAAGTATGCCCATTACCTCTGGTGAATCCGGAAGGAAACACAATCTGGTGAATCCCGAAGGAAACACAATATCTGGTGAATCTCAAAGGAAACACAATATCTGGTGAATCCCGAAGGAAACACAATATCTGGTGAATCCTGAAGGAAACACAATATCTGGTGAATCTCGAAGGAAACACAATATCTGGAGAATCCCGAAGGAAACACAATATCTGGTGAATCCCGAAGGAAACACAACCTGGTGAATCCCGAAGGAAACATAATCTGGTGAATCCCGAAGGAAACACAATATCTGATGAATCCCGAAGGAAACACAATCGGGTGAATCCCAAAGGAAACAGAATGCCTAGTGGGCATCTAACTAATCAGTAAAGATGCTATCACAATCTCAACATCACAATTATTACAATATGGTTTTATAACATACATATACACCTCAACATCATGGCTATACAGCATGCATATATGCCTCTATATCCTCATATCAAATACACCCTCAGTGAATCAAGTATCACCTCTTACTAGCATGCAAGTCTCTACGTGCACAAATAAATCTTTTAGATTCTCATACAAGAACATATATCGGTCATACTATACTATCCATTTATCATGTTATCGTTCTATCATAATATTCATCTATCATGCTGGCATATATCTAGTGTCTGGCCCGTGGGTAGTTCCAGTAGTAAGATTACTTACTTTGATATTAGGTTGAACCAAAAAGAAATTGTATCTTTGTGAAATTCTTGAATCCTTAATCGAACCAATTATTTGAGCAACTAAGCCCTTCTAATCTCCACAATCTTTGAATTAAATCCTAGTACATAAGGCAAAATAAAATTTAACCTCTAGGTTCACACCTAAGCATTTAATCACACCAAAATCAACAACAAAACTTAATAACTTAATTCGTATAAATTACATTCGAACTGAACAAGTCACAAAGCCCAAATCTTACAAAAATTAATGCTAAAATCACCTTAACTTTGCTTGATAGCACGCTAACGACCTTTTAAACTCCTTCAAACTTTCAAATTCAACCTCCAAAATCACGATTGAAATGATAATTAAACACGTTATTTATTGGATCTTCAAGATCCTCAACAAAACCATGAAAATAATTTAGATCTTATCCCAAAACTAAACCTCACGACGACGTTCAACAGAGGACAATGACTGGAAGAGAGGAGAATCAACAACAAGCAGATCCGACAACGTGAAGGTCGGAGCGGCGCAGTTGCAACTTGACAGAGGAAAGGATGTGGACGTCGACAATGCAATAGCCGAAGTTCGTCTAAACCAGAGAGAAAGTGAGAAAGTGGGGTGTTTGAAAATTCTATATTTCTTTTCTTTTTAATTCTCCACCACACAAATACATAAATAATATATATGTATATATATATATATATATATAATATTACTTCCTTTCCTTTTCTTAAATTCCGAAGCCCATATAATCACTTCTTTCCAAAAATTCTAAATCCCAAAATTAAATTCTAACTTTCCAAATTAACTTGAATCCAAATTTACAAATCTTTTTAAGTACTTGATTTAATTACTTCCAAATAAACAAATTATTTTTTCCTAATTCTTTACTTAAATTTTGGATCCAAGTTCCAAAATTAAAGAGGGTAAAATCTTAAAACCACAATTTCCTCTTTTCCCTTTCAAATTTCACAAAAACTCAAAATTTCTTATACAAATAATTCAATTATCTCTTCCAATTAATTTAAAACTCATACTTAAAGAATTCACATTAACCAATAAAACTTCTTCAACTGTAACAATTTGTTTCCAAATTCCAAAGATTAGGAAACTAAAACTCAGGAATTTGAGATAATTAACTTAAATTTTCCTAAAAAATCGGGATGTTACATGATTAAAATAATTAAAGCTTTAGAAATTAAGCATGCACAAAGTCACAAACGCATTTACCACAATAGCTTGACCCTAGCGTCGTGACGCTGTGAGGATCTTATAAATAGGACCCTGAGGGTCAGCTTTGAAGGCAACCACTACACATTCGAGATTAAGCTCGAATAAAGAGAAATTTGAGAGTTTTTATTCAATTTTTGAGTGATTGAGTCAATTTTCTGAGAAATTATTGGTATAGTTAGCCTCGATTCTTACTTCTTTGTTGATCATTGTAGTATGAATATGCCTTTTAGAGGCTAAATTATTTTCTTGGGATAGTTTGTATGCCTTAATTCTTGAAGGCCATCTTGTTTATTTTATTCCATTGTTGTGAACCCTTTGGGGGATTTTTTTAAATTTTTAATCGAATTCAATAAGTTTTTGTGACAAATTGATTTGTTGAATTTCATGTTAGCAAAATCTTTCTAGCCTATGCATTGTTGATCGATTAAGTTACAAATATTAGGATCACATGGTTGAGGTTTAGATTTTTTCTGCCCAAGTTCATGTGGGTTCTAATATAATCTTTCCCAAATAATCATGCAACAAGATATGGCTTTCTGGCTTGTTGAATGTCTTGACAATTAAACCCTTTCTTAATGGATACATGAACTCTATTTTCAGACTGATAGAGATTCTCGAAAGTCCACTTCAGGATCAGTGTTCACTCTTAATGGAGAAACTGTAGTATGGTGAAGCACTAAGCAGGGGTGCATCGCTTAGTCCACTATGGAGGTCGAGTATGTAGCAGCTTTTGAAGCTGCTAAGGAGGCCGTTTGGCTCAGGAAGTTTCTGGTTGATCTAGAAGTTCTTCCAGAAATGTCTAGGCCCATCACCCTTTATTGTAATAATAGTGGTGTTGTGGCCAACTCTAAGGAGCCTAGGAGTCACAAGTGCGGAAAACATATAGAGGGGAAGTATCATCTTATCTGCGAGATAGTGCATCGAGGGGACGTGATAGTCATGACGATAGCTTCGAAGCACAACATTGCTGACTCGTTTACGAAGACTCTCATGGCTACATTTCTTAAGGGTCACCTACAGAGCATGGGTCTATGGGACCGTCCGTGGCTGGACTAGGGCAAGTGGGAGATTTTGTACTCGGCCTTAGTGCGTTGGTTTATTCTTTTTACTTGTATTTATCTTGTACACCCACTCGCTTTAGGACAGGGTCATATAGTTTGTAAACACATGTATGAACAAACATTTGTGATGTAATAATATGAGATATTTTCTTCCCTATTGTCTATGAAATATGAGATATTTTAATTGCATTAACCACAAACCAATAAACTAAGATCCATGGTTATTGTTATAACTTAAGCATGTATGTGGAGACATACAAGTGGACCATGCCTTAAGTGATAACCTAAATGGTCTGTAGTATATGGATAAAAGAGGGAAACCTTATCTTGGTGACACTACGGATATGACCCGCTTTGTAGATATTACAAGTGTTGTAAAGTTCTACAGATGGCCTGATCCTTGTCATTCACGTGGGGACATGCGAGCGGGGTATCCTATGAGAAAGAGTTTGTATGAGACCAGACCACGAAATGTTTAGTCACGTTATATAAGGCAATTCATGACAGAGACTTTCATTTCACTTGGATGACCATAGGTAACATGACCTTAATCCTGAGTGAGTTGGGAACTCTTATCTATGAGGGCGGTCCTTTGATTTGCATGGGTGCAAATGGCCAGATTGCCGACTCAAACCTACCACTTTGGGGACTCGTCTGATTGGGGAGCTGGGAACTCAGCTACACAAGACGAAATTTACTCCTTCCCCAAAGCAGGGGTAAGTAGATAGATTGTTCTCTTAAGGGCTGATTCTGGGCCTCGAACAATGTGGCGCCACACACTTTCTCATGGCCGGATAGGTGTTCACTCATAGTAGGACTATGATGTATTGTTCATTAGAGGAATCAATGGTACTTAAGAAGTTTTATGTAACTACAGGGAAAAAATGGTAAACTGGCCCAGCTATACTTACGAGTGATCTATGAAGGGTTATCATACTATTGATTAGTTATATTCAATGGACACAAAAATATATCTGTAGTGAGAAGAGTGCAGTTGTCAGTCTTTAGTGAACTGTCCGACAGTTAACGGATGGTGGATATCTTGATTAAAGAGTTTAAATAGTTATTCACGTGTCGTTGGAGCTTCAAACTACAGGTCCATAAGGTCCCCTTGATAGCTCAATCGATTCAAGTCGAGAATCAATTTTCGGTTTAGTTTGAAGTGTTAAAATTAACAAGAGGGAATTTTATTATATATGATATTATTAAATTGGTTCAATTATATATGATATAATTGTTTTGTTGTATTAGATACATTAATTGGAGGAATTAATATAAATATGATTTATATTAAATAAAGGGAAAAAAAAGAACTATAGTTTATATATTACATATGATGTGATATTAAAACTATAGGTTATAAATATAATATGATAAATTAGTTATTTTATTTATTTATAATAAAAATAATTATGAAATAATTGTGATTGGTTTTTCCTCTAACTGTGCAAGTGGGAGGTTATTTTTAATTTTAATAACTGAAGAATAAAATGAAAAGAGTTTTCATTTTTTGAGGATCGCATCATTATCACATACTAATCGATTGAGTGAAAGAAAGCTATACGGTAGTCCTTCCGAGAGACTAAACGATCGAGCGAGTTTGTTAGATGATTGCTCCTCGATACTAAACGATCGAGAAACCATTATCTATACGATATACTAAACCTCTTTCCCACTTACTCGATCATTTAACTCGATCTTATACTTCCTCCTTCCCTCTACCAAATTCACACAAAGCCCACACCTCCTGGATTCTCACTCTGAGAATACCAAGGTAACCGAGTGGTATATCGAGTATTTCTGTTTGAGGGTTGAGGATCGAGTCTTACTCGATTGGGTTCGAGGATCTGACAGTTCATGATTACATTGGTTGTTCGTTGCGTTCATGATCGTTTAGACTTTGCTGGGATGCCTGTCCAGTGTAGATCGAGGAAATACGTGAATAATATTTCTTTAAAGGTATGTCACTCGATTCCCTTTGTATTTAAGTAAAGAAAGCATGATGTAATTTTCTCTATAATGCATAACTATGGTTGGTTTGTAAATGCTTTATTCTTTCACAATGGGCTTGGAAAGATCTTGCTTCTGCTCAATGGTTCTATTGAATAAGAGTTGCTTCACAGACAACCCACCTCCGCCTGGTATGTCCAACAAAGAAGCTGAGAAAAATGAGGGTAAATCCGAGGCACGCTCGTCTACCCCTAAGGTAAGTACTCTTCTTTCACCTTTTATTGAACCTTATATTCATAAACCTTCGTTTTCTAGTAGGTTGGCAAGACGAAAACAAGAACATAGAGATGAGGAGTTGATCAAGATGTTTAAAAAGGTTTAGATAAAAATTCTCCTCGTGAACGCAATCCAGCAAATTTCTAGGTATGCTAAATTTCTCAAGGAACTCTGCACCGACAAGAGGATAGGTAAGGATAAGGAACGGGTTGTGGTAAGTAAGAATGTATCAGATCTATTTAAACAAAATATGCCTAGAAAATGGCGAGACCCAGGTATGTTCACTTTACCCTACATTATTGGTAATAGAGTCATTCGTCATGCTATGCTTGATCTAAGAGCTTTTACTAATGTCATGCCTTATTATGTGTATGAGGATCTCAATTTGAATGATTTGCAAAAAACTACTGTGTGCATCCAATTAGCTGATAGATCTTATATCCAGCCCCTAAGGATAGTGGAGGATGTGTTATTGCAAGTTAAGGATTTGATTTCTACTTTGAAAATGGATGAAATTTCCACTCCTTTTTTTACAATACTATTAGGAAGGCCCATTGTTTTAGTATTCATAAGAGCAAACATCTTTTCTAGGTTTGGCATACCTCGAGCCATAATTAGTGATCAAGGTACATACTTTTGCAATCGGACCATCGTGGTGCTCATGATGAAGTATGGAGTTCACAATCGGGTTGTCACTCCATACCATCTTCAAACGAATGGCCAAGCAAAAATTTCTAACCGAGAGGTTAAGAGTATCCTGGAGAAAACTGTCAATCCAGTAAGGAAAGATTGGAGCACGCACCTTGATGGTGCTCTTTGGGTTTATAGAACGTCTTTCAAAACTTCTATTGGAACAATGCCCTTCAAGCTTGTCTATGGCAAGGAGTGCCAAAACGAGTGAAAATTTTTTTCTTCAGGAATTTGGAGACTACCGCCGCATCGCTTCCGGCGCATGCCACTACCTCTACCCACATGGATACATAATCGACGGCTAATAAAATATAATGTTTACCATTCGAGGAGGGAATGGTCCCATGAAATCAATACCCCATACGTCGAACAATTTAAGCTCCAAGATGGTGTTCATTGGCATTGCATGTTTCCATGAAATGTTACCTGTGCACTGGCACCGATCACACTTCATTACGTAGTCAGCTGCATCCTTAAACAATGTAGGCCAAAAGAGTCCACTCTGTAAAACCTTGGCTGCAATGCACTGTCCTCCAAAGTGCCTACCATATGGTGAGTCATGGCATTGCGATAATATGTGTTGTTGAGCAGCATTTGGTATGCATAGTCGCAAGATCTAGTCTGCATTCATGTTTGAGCTTCCTCTGTTGGTGGTAGGTATAATCTTTAGGAAATTATCTGCAAACCAGATAGTTGATTATGTCATCATACCAAGGCAATTCTTCAATATGGAACAGCTGCTCATCTGGGAACATTACACTCACCTGTGATTCATTGCGGTCAACTTTAGGGTTTTCCAATCTGGACAAGTGATCCACAACTTGGTTCTCTGTCCCCTTCTGGTCAATTATTTCTATGTCAAATTCTTGAAGGAGGAGAACTCATCTGATCAACCTTGGATTTGCGTTCTTCTTTGTCATTAAGTACTTTATTGCCGAATGATCAGTAGAGATGAGTACCTTTGTCCCCAACAGATATGCTCGAAATTTTTCCAATGCAAAAATTACCGCCAGAAGCTCTTTCTCTGTGGTGGTATAATTTTTCTGAGCAGGATTTGATGTCTTACTTGCATATGCGATGGGATGCAAGATTGTTTTTCTCTTCTGTGCCAAAGCTACTCCCATCGCATACCTGCTTGCATCGCACATTATTTCAAAAGGAAGTGTCTAGTCAGGTGCAATTAACACGGGTGCGGTAATCAGTGCATTCTTCAAAACTATGAATGCATTGAGGCAATTGTCGTCAAAATCAAAATTTCTATCAGCCTCTAATAACGAATTCAGAGGTCGTGCTATTTTCGAAAAATCTTTGACAAAGCGTCTATAGAATCCAACGTGCCTCAAGAAACTTCGTATAGCCTTCAAATTTGTTGGAGGTGGAAGTTTTTCAATTGCTTCGATTTTTGCTTTATCCACCTCCAATCTGTCACGGGAAACCTTGTGCCCCAACACTATGCCCTTCTTTACCATGAAATGGCATTTTTCCCAGTTAAGCACAATATTCATCTCTTCGCAACTCTTCAGTATCTTCTCCACGTTGGCTAGACAGATTTCATAAGTGTTCCCATAAATAGATAAGTCGTCCATAAATATTTCGACAGAGTCCTCAAGATAGTCTGAAAAGATGGCCTTCATGCACCTTTGGAATGTGCTTGGCGCATTGCAGAGGCCGAACAGCATGCGGCGAAAAGCAAAGGTCCTATATGGGTAGGTGAATGTGGTCTTGTCTTGGTCTTCTGGAGCTATCATAATCTGGTTGTACCCAGCATAACCATCCAGAAAGCAGTAAAAGTCATTTCAAGCTAGACGATTTAGCATTTGATTAATAAACGGTAGGGTAAATGATCTTTCTTTATGGCCGCATTCAGCTTGCGATAGTCCATGCAAATGCGCCACCCAGTGACGGTTCTTTGTGGTATTAGTTCGTTGTTTTTGTTCGGGACTACCGTTATGCCACCCTTTTTCGGCACACATTGCACGAGGCTGACCCACGTGCTATCTGCTATAGGATAAATGACGCCCACATCTAATCATTTAATGATCTCTTTTTTGACGACCTCTTTCATCACAAGATTGAGTTTGCGTTGTGATAATAGGCAGAAATGCATGTTAACGTAGTGCTATGTTCTTAAACAATGTTGGATTGCGTTGATAAAACATGTTAAAATTGCATCCATCAAGCATCAATTTCATAATATTGCGGTTACATGTGTTTATCACATAGGAACAGTTGAAAGTCGATAATGATCACAAGTACATTTAGCTTTTCGGTGACCATTATTCGACGCATCAGTCAGGAATTAAAGCCATCCCATCTGTACAATCATGAGAGAGAAGCTGCCTTTCACCATGGATGCTCTATAAATACCAAGGGCATCGTTCAGAAAAAAGGTTTGCGAGTTCAGCCATTCTTTCTTCCACAAGTTCGCATGCCCTTGCTCATAGTTTTCTTCCATTTTAAGGTGGAGCAAGAGAAGAGTGGTGACTCCGGAGATTGCTCAGGGCAACTCGAGAGAGAACCTTGGGGCATAGAAGTAGAGAGCGGGCTGACTCTCGCGAGAGCGAGATTATCTTTTGAGCACGAGTAGAAAACGATGTAAACGCCTGGGCAGCAAGAGATTGCCACCAGGCTCTTTATTCTATACTTGCATTGTTATTGTGTACTTCATCTTCATATTTATACAATGGAAGTCCTCTTTCTACATCTGTTCACTCTCTAAATATGCATGAGTAGCTAAACTAGTCGAATGGGTTGAGAAGAACTAAGCTAACATGACTTAGGAAGTTCATTGCTTGCGATTGTCTTGTTTTATGCTGTGCAAAACACCCCTTTAGAGCTACTCGAGAGAGAGTCTGAAGAAATAACCTAAGACTCGAGAGAGCTAGGTTAGGATCTAGACTCGAAAGAGCAAGATTAAAACTGCATAAAAAGAGATAGGGACTTAGAGATAAACTTTGTTTGTCAACCTGCATCGCATGCATACTAGAGATAGGAATGATATTATGTGGTTGCCTGATTTGTGTGTGTGTTATCCTATCATCGCATAAATAAGAATAGAGGCTTATGTGTAGGTCCTATAGACTTATTGCATATATCGCATGTGTTCTAGCATTAGAAGTCGTAACATTCGCATGGAGAGATTGTTTACTATTGTATGCATGTTGCATGGTTGCAAAGCACGAATGCATTCTAGGAAGTGTTAGCCGAAACCCTTCTCAACCCGTTCACCGCATATTCATCGCATCTCCCATTTACCAACTCTTTTCAAACTCCGCCGCAATTTTTATTTTTCTCCATTAACGCAATCAACAACAAACCAACAATTTATTTATTTGGTTACCGCAAGGCTTTCATAAAAATGACCAACACAATCTATTTTCACAAGTCCCTGAGTTCGACCTTGGACTTACTAGGAAACTCAGTGGAATTTACACTTGGATTCCGCTGAGGAAACTTGAGTGCACAGCGCAATTTCATCAATGCATATCATCCACGTTTCCACTTCAAAAAATAAAGCATCAAGTTTTTGGCGCCGTTGTCGAGGACTTCGACAAAATAGAGTGCTAACGGTAATTTTTCTGATTTCTTTACAAACTCTCAATCTCTGGCGAATTACGACCTGGAGATTGAGAGGACATTTAAAAGGAGACTGAGAGACTGCTAACAACAATCACAATTAGATAAAGAAGAGATGGCGGAGCAGCGTGGAAACGGAGCACCAAATGATAACAATGTCATGGCGAATCCAATCCTGTTGGCAAACGATCGCAATAGACCCATCAGGGACTATGCATCGCCAAACCTCTATGATTTTTCTCCAAGAATCATGAGGCCTGCCCTTGATGGAAGCAGATTCGAAATGAAGCCGGTGATGCTACAGATGATCTAGACTGCTGAACAATTCAGAAGAAGGCGTGGCGAGGACTCGCATGGCCACCTCCGAAGCTTTATTGAAATCTATCATACTTTTGTGTTCCCGAACATCTCTGTCGAAGAAGTTTGACTAACTTTGTTTCCATTTTCTCTCTGTGATTAGGCTAGGAAATGGGCGTATTCTCTTAAGCTGGGAGAGATCACTTCTTGGGAACAGGTCGTGGAGAAGTTTATGAAGAAATACTTTCCACCTACTGAGAATGCCAGACGAAGAAAACTGATTATAAAATTTGAACAAGACATGGACGAATCGTTCAGCAATGCCTGGGCAAGGTTTAAGAGGTTGGTCAGGGATTGTCCACACAATGGGTTACCAGACTACCTTCAAATGGAAATTTTTTATCATGGTTTGAATCCCGCTTCATAGACCACTGACAATGCGGCAGCTGCTGGTGGTCTGCTTGATAAAACATATGACGAGGCGAAAAATATCTTGGATCGCATCTCTAAGAACCATGAAGATTGGAGAGAGTGACCAGAGATTGAGACTCAATGACAATGACGCAAGTAATGGTGCTATTGCTTCACTACAAAACAAGATGATCGCAATGATGAACCTAATACAAGGAATTGCGATCAGCAGCCCAACACCGCAAAATGGGCAAATCAATGCAATCAGTCAAAACACCGCAAGGTGTGAGACTTGCGGTGATGGGCATATGATGGAAGATTGCTCGCAAAATCCATAATCTGTCTACTTTGTAAAGAATAATCCCTTTTCGAATACCTACAACCCCGGGTGGATAAACCACCATAATTTTGCTTGAAAGAATCAACAACAGAATTTCCAAACCTGTGGCGCAGAAAGAAGGGCCACTAGGATTCTTCCCACGCAACAACGGTCAAACGAGTAATCAAGCAAGTAGCTCACAACCATCGCAATCTTCTTCCTTGGAAAGCTTATTGAAGCAATACATAGAGAAAAATGAAACGGTGCTTCAAAGTCAGGCTACGTCCATCTGCAACTTAGAATTACAGATGGACCAGATTATGAGTGAGCTGAAGAGTAGACCGCAAGGGGCTCTGCCAAGTTCGACTGAACTTCCACGCAACCCGGAGGGATCAGGTAAAGAGCAATGTCAGGTTGTGACATTGTGAAGTGGGAAGACTATGGAGGGAGAAAAGAAGGAGCTTAGTCGGACAACTCTCATTGTGGCAGAATCTGATCTTGTAGTGACGCAAGAAGAAGAAAGAGAAAAAGAAGCAGTAGAACCAGAGGTTTTGTTGACCTTAAAGCCAACTGAGACGAGAACCGTGAAAGTGTAGTTACCCCCCTTTCCCGCAAAGACTAGGAAGAAAAAGAACGAAGGGGTACAGTACCAACGCTTCCTATCTATGTTAAAGGAATTACATGTTAATATTCCTTTCAGTGAAGCGATTGAGGAAATGCCTGCCTACGCAAAGTTTCTGAAGGATACGGTAACTAAGAAGAGGGGAGCTGGTAAGTTTGCCACGGTGGCGTTAACTGATAACTTGTAGAAATACAAGTTATTTATGCTGCCTTATCTAGATATTGCAGCCAAAAGATAATGAATATGCGTCGATTGTATGGAAATTAGCTCAGAAATACAATAATTATAAATTATTGCAATTACACCCACTAACATCATTAAGATGGAAGAAAAGGAGATTTCTATTCTGTTTTGCAGGAAACCAAGTCACCGCTTGCGAGTAAGGCTCAAGACGAACTGAATAACGCATCTCCAATGCATTGCACCCATCAATCAAAAATGAATAGACGATCAACACAATGACGGCGCAATGCGATATTCGATCCAGAGCTGAATTTCAACCGCATGCGGTTATAAAAGCAACACCGCATGCGAGCACCCCGATCAAAAGATGCATCTGAGAAATGCAAACGCGGAGGATTGCGACACATGTACAACTTACGGTTGTGCAGATTTGACGGTCTGATTGCATAACAGAAGGAATAATTATCCCACCATCTTTGGAATTTCCATAACAAAAAGTGGGGACCACGAGCCAAGAGTCAAAGCCTTTCACCTATAAATACCTCCATAGACTTCAGTGAAAAATATACTTGATATGAGGGCTAGTTGATGCTAGATTGTTGAGAGAAAGGCTGAGTTGAATGTTGAACTAAAAAAATCCGAGAAGAAGAAGAGACAAGGCCGAGAGGTGAGTCTCAGCACGATTCTGCCAAATCCCCGCCGTGAAGCTCTGTGCTTAGATCCCTACTACCGGTTGAGCAAACCTGAGAGGGAAGCTCATCCTTCCGTTCGATCCATCCACACCGGCAAGCAAATATCCATCCAGATCGGCGCCAAGACATTGGCGCTTATTTGTATTTGTTTTTAACTCTATTCATCACTGTATTTCATTTTCTTAATCTCTTCATTCACGAATCATGTACTAGACGCTAAATATATGTATTGAATGTCTCGATCAATTCCATTTTCAATTCTCTGTCTATTTTCATTCTACCATTAATCGCTTTCTTCATGAAGTCTTCTTAATCCCCTGGTAGTTAATATGGATTAAACAAGTAACTTAAGCTGTGTTAAAGAAATAAATGCATTTAGATAAAGCATGCTAGACGACATTCTGATCTATCGAGAGAGGGTTGGAAGAATGCTTTAACTAAAGCGAGTAGTACTTCCAGAGATGGAAGCAACCTTGCGTTCATTATATTCGTCTCTGTTTCACCACAGACATGTGGGAACGTGGCCGATCACCGAGAGGTGTACGTCAAGGGAAAAAGGGAACCGTACTTATAACTTTAACTCAATTAAGAACTTGCGATGTTTATATTAGTTATCTTTTCTTTTTTCTGCTTCGTACATAAGACTTGCCGTCGCATTACACGATCTTTGTTTACTCTTCACAGCCAGCCTTGACTTCAGTATCTTGTATCATGAAACCTGTATCTTGTATCATCTTAGCTTAGGTTTATTTTATTGCACTTTATTTTATTATCGCATTTTATTGCTTTCTTTTACTTTATCGCAATTTTAAATACTTGTACACAAAACACTTTTATAAATTGAAAAACCCCTGGTCACATGTATCACAAACATAACGCAATAACCTCAAACAGTCCCTGTGTTCGACCTCGGATCACACCGAGAAACTTGCGGTGGAATTATACTTGGTTCCAACGCAAGGAAACTTGTGACAACGCACAACATGCTACAAGAACATCCATTAATAACACATATCTAGAAGTAGTATCGCACAAATTGAATCAAGTCAGGTCATCATTGTATATCTTTGGACATGCATCTTGCGTGCATTGCATAGCTTTTGCCGTTGCAAGTTTATGGCAACATGAGCTTACAGCACATCATCTAAGCATCACATCAAATTCCATGTCATCATGTTTATGGCACCGTTTCTTGGGATCTGGTTAACGGTTTATTGTTTGAGTAAGTTTGTGGTATTTTGCAGGACAGATCTCGTTGTACTGGCTGTTTAACGCATAGAGCAGCTTGACAGTTTATAAGTACTGGTGCTGATTTAGAATTCGAAGCTGACCCTGAGATCGAGTGTACCTTTCGCGCACAGGCACGTCAGAATCAAATAAGGCGAAAGAAAGCAGTGAGCATGGCAGATAATAATGATAATGTGGTACCCATAGTAAATCAAAGGGCTGTTCGACCAGCGCAGGATCCTGTTTTCCTGGCTGCTGATCTCAACATTCCCATGAGGAATTATGCGGCACCCAACCTATATGAATTTTTGCCTGGGATTTTGAGGCCTACTGTTGAGGAGAACGCAAGGTTCGAAATAAAGTCGATCATGCTACAAATGATCCAAAATGTTGGGTAATTTGGGGGTCTGCAAGGTGAAGACCCGCATGTCCACCTGACCAGCTTTTTCAAAATGTGCGGCAACTTCTCGCTACCTGGCGTAACCCTAGAGAGCATTAGACTGTTTTTGTTCCCTTATACTTGAGGGACGAAGCCAAGAGGTGGGCTCACTCACTGCAGCCAAACGAGATTACTTCATGGGACCAACTGGTGGAGTGATTCATGAAGATGTTCTTCCCATCGGCCGTCAACGCAAGGCGACGAAAGGATATGATGAACTTCGAGCAAATGGAGAATGAGACCCTAAGCACCGTCTAGGTGTGATTTAGAAGATTGGTGAAAAACTGCCCGCATATCGGGATCCAAAACAACCCCTTCAGCAACACCTATAATCCTGGCTGGAGGAGCCATCCTAACTTCGGTTGGGGAGGTAATCCTAACCAAGGGGGGCCAATCAACCATCAAAGTGGTAGTCGAGGGAATCCTCCTTTTCACCATAACCAAGGGCAACCAAGGCAATCGTATAACCAGCAACCCTCATCTTCTAACACCTCTGGAAGCTCATTGAAGGTCCTGCTGAAACAATACATGGACAAAAATGATGCAGTAATGCAGGTGCAGACGTCTTCAATTAAAAACTTGGAGATCCAAGTGGGCCAGCTGGCATCCGAGCTGAGAAATAGAGCACCAGGAACGTTGCCCAGCAACTCAGAAGCCCCAAGATCTAATGGAAAGGAGCAATGTCCCTAGGACATTAGGCAGGCAAGTCTGACCTCTTGCTGAGATGTGGATTGTGCTCATCCAAAGAAATGCATCTTTCGGTCCATATCTCACAACTATGTTTAAATGCTTTCTTTAAATTCTGTCTTATTAAATTCCTGAATTTTGTCTTTACTTCATTTAATTCATTTCTTGACTTTATGAATTTGATTCTTTATTTATTTCCTTTGCATTTATTTCTGTATCGTCTTTAATTCTTTTGGTTTTTCTATATTAATGCGTTAGTCTTTAACTGGTGATTGAATGAGAACTAAAGAGAAATTTATTGCCGCAAGTCATAGAAACTTGCGTTGATGAAAAAAAATATATAATAAAAATAAAATAATCAACAACCAGTATGCAAGGCGATAATGGACGCATCTTGAACCAATAAGATACACTTTGCGTTCACCCAACTCGACTGTATTGAGCTGAGGGGTGTGTTGCGTGCGTATATGTCCTTTCCCCATCCTTAGCTAAATGCACTATGTTGATGTATCCTCCAGAAATGTCTTTAGATAAGGGGTGTGTTGCGAGAATGCATGCGTTGTTGCATGTCCTCTATGAAGATGCATTTGCATTGGTGAGCACATTGCATTAATCTTTATCTTGCGTCCATTCGAATAAAATATTAAAGAAAATTCTTTTTGTAATTTTGGGAGTCCAACGTTTCATATCCCAAGCAATGATGATTTTGCAAACGAAAGAACATTTTCCTGAAATCTCATAAATGAGGGAAGTTCGAACGATGGGTCTTTTGATCTTCTTGAGGCCTGTCGTCGCAAAAGTCGCATTGGGCCCACTACGGCCCAACCTATAAATAGGAATGTAACGACCCGACCCCCTAGGACTTAGGTTAGGCCGTTACAAAAATAAATGCATGCCTAGAATTTAAAACGACACTCAGTTATGTTGAAATAAATGCTAATTAAACAAGAGAAGTTCAAAAGACATTTGTTAAATGCAATTGTTAAAACAATAATAGGATATTCACACAGTCTCACCATTCAAAAACTCAACGTTGTACAAATCTATGACATACAGGCAATCCTTGATACCATGGCTCTACCACATACACATAATCCTCAACAACCTATTCTACAACATTCATGTATACCTTAACATCATAGTTCCACAACATACAAGTATGCCTCAACATCAGCAAATCAGATATCAACATATAAAAACACATACCATCACATACTAACGATCAAGTGCCTAGGTGTATCTTTAAATAAAACAGAAACCGTGCCAGAACATACTTGATTCAGGTCATACTATCAGTCAACATGCTAATATTTACCATAACATACACTTAACATGCTAGTATACAAATAAAACCTGGCCCGTGGGCAATTCCAGTGGTAAGATTACTTACCTTAATCGAAAATCCACAGATAAACTCAGACAACCAAACCATGACCGCGGTTTGAAGAAACGAACCTAACATACGAATACAACCATTAAGTTTCAGTCCAAAAATAATTCCGACATCTCAGAGTCAAAACCACAATACCCAAAAGCTTACCCAAGGAACTCGATTAACAACCACTCCAAATCTCCTTCCAACAGATTTTAACTCCCAATGGACGACAACTCAGAACCCTAGAGATACAAGGGTTAAGTCAAACTTAATTCAGTGATCAAAGCGTGCCCACAAACTAACAATAAGGACTATACCTCTTACCAAAACTCTTGTCGACGAACTCAAACCCGTTGGATAACCCCTCCAACAGTTTCCTCGATTCAAATCTAAGGCCAAAAATAATTCGAATAAGTTAACCTTCATTCCAAACTTAATGAGGGCCCAAACTTCCACTCAAAACTTCACAAAAGGCTTACCTAAAACTGCCAGATCCGGCGAACCCAAAGATGACGGCAGTAGCAGACGGCGAACAGAGGGCTAGGAGGCGCTGCAGCTGAAGACTGGACGATGGGCGGGTCAAAGTGGGAGCGGCGGCGGCGGCGCACAGATCCGGTGGCTCGTGCGACGAAGGGAGGGAGTGAGGGAGGCGTGACGGTCGAACGACTGTGCAGATGGTAAGGAAGGCGTGGCTAGAGAGCTGGGCGACTGGCGGCGTGTCTGACCGGCGAGATCTGGCCAACCGGAACCCACGAACGACGATGATTGGACGGCTGAGAGGGAGGGTAGTGAGGCAGCGTTGGAAGCAGAAACGGAGGGGGGGCTCGCGTGAGGGAGAAGGCGTGGGGGTCCTCTTTATTTAAAAAAAATAAAAATAAAAAATAATAATAATAATAAAAAAAAAAAAGGAAAATAGTATAACTCTAATTAAATCCTTTCCTTAATCCACTTTATACCATTTAATTTCTTTCCTTTTCCAAAGAAAATAAATTCGTGCCATAAATTTCCAAATTGAGTTTGAAAATTGAATAATTTGAATAATTTTCATGTCAAGAGTTAAATCCTCGCGCTTAAACTTTAAATTCAAAATTCCAAACATGACCTTCAATTAAGGACAATTACTAAAAAAGAAAAAATTACATCATTAATAAATAAATAAAAAGGTGCGGGATGTTACAAGGACCCTTCCCCTCATATGTGAAATCTTTACCTCATTTTGCATTCGGAAAGCTTAGCGTCTACAGCATACGAAGCTTTCTTCTTCCCCAGAAACCCAAGGAATTTCCAGTTCTTTCAACCAAGCTTCCATGGCAGACCAAGCGTCCCAACAGTCTACTTCACCATCAACCCCTTCCTCTGACCAAGTCGCTATGCGAGAGGCAGCATTTCTGGCTGCCAGTCGCAGGCTCGTTGCCCAACCCCACACCGTCCCGAGAATTGCCGATGGCAACTGGAGAAACCCCTTGGCCGTTCGACCTTCTCTGTTCAATAGGCGGCAAAGCACTGAAAGTACCCCTGTTCCAACCCAGTTGTCTCAACCGAGAGCAAGAAGAAGAGACGCGACGACACTGAGGTGTTTGGCAACATTTTGAGCAATCTGGAGCTAGGTGGTGGATTACCTGAGGCAGGGGTTGTAAATCAACCACTATCCACAGAGAAGGAGACAGTGATGGAAGAAGAGGAGGCAGGAAATGGAATTCTGGTCCTAGAGACTAATAAGGTGACTGCCAACACAGAAACCTATGACAGACCCTCCAGAATTGTGGTGGAGGGGATTGCGATGGAGGAAACTAAGGAGGCTGAAGTTGCAGTTGAGACTCCTAGAGTTATGATGGATGTGGTTGCAGTGGAGACGCAACCAGAAGTAGCTGAAAAGAAAAATAAAAAGAAGAAAATCAAAGGAAGAAAGGGTGGAGAGGCTGAATCTTCTCATCATCGCAAGGAGCAGAAGAACAAAGAAAAGAAGGATGATGACGAAGATGAGGAGGCCAAGAAGGAAAGGAAGAATAAAGAGAAGGAAGAAAAAAGATTGCGTCGGCGTGAAGAAAGGCGCCTAAGAAAAGAAGAAGAAAAGAAGCAGAGGGCTACGAGCCCGAAAAAGAATGGAGAATCAAACTCCATAAGGGAGGACAGGGAGGAAACAGCGCAGTTGATGGAGCCGGCACAACCAAAAACAATGCAAGTGGTTGTGACCAATGAAGGAGAAGAAGGAGAAAGAACCCCCCTGATGCGGCGTCGAAGAGAGAATGCGCCGCAAGGGTCTACTATTGACCCTCAAAGATTGATCATCGCATTAGAAGAAGAAGAAAGAAAAAGAAAAGAAAAGGAGGAAAAGCAAGAGAAAATGGAGAGGGGGAAGCTCATTATAGCAGAAGGAAATAGAAGAAGAAGACTGGAATATGAAGAGATGGGTAGTAATAATGAGCTTGCAAGGATTGAAGAAGAAATGAGACGCGAGCCTCCAAGTAGTTCGTAGAGGAGTTTGAGAGAGAAGAAAGAGAAGAAGAAGAAGAAGAGAGGAGAAAGAAGGAAGAAAAGGAGAGGAGATTGTTGAAAGAGAAGGAGAAGAAGCGCGAAGTTACAAGGAGGCACTTACAGAAGAAGAAGGGTAAAGAACTCGCAGAGCGCAAGAAAGAGGAACAGTGCAAAGAGCGGGAGAAGAAGCAAAGGTAAGCAGCCCGCCTTATGTTGGCCAAAGAAAAGGGCAAGGTGATTGCAGAAAGTAGCGAGCCCGCATCGACCAGGAAGCATCCATCGAAGAGAAAGAAGAATGATGACGTGCTGATAGAGATGGGCTTCTATCCTGCGTCGATGCCACTACCTAACCTCATTACAAGTGTGATTGTGGAACATGGCTGGGACTCTTTTTGCTAGTGCCCATCCATCATTGTGCCACAGGTAGTGCGAGACTTCTACAGAGGGCATCTACACGAAAACAAGGACAGAGTGACCTTCAAAGGAGAAATGGTATCCTTCAGCAGAAGGGACATCAACAAGATATATCAAATGAAGGATAACCCTGATGCACCGGGGAACAAAATTATTGATGACCCCACGGAGAAGCAGATGAAGGACGCATTGTGAGTATTAACGCAACCAGGCATGAAGTGGTCATTTTCACTCAAAGGCATCCGCACCTTGGAATCCATGTCCTTGCTTTCGGAGGGAAGGCTTTGGGTCTACTTGGTCAATAAATGGTTGATCCCAACAATGCACAACAGGCCTATATCAAAGGATCGAGTCATGCCCGCGTACTGCATCGCATGCGACATTCGAATCGACGTAGGGCGGTTGATTGCAGGGCAACTCAGATCATTGGTGGGGCACATCCGAGGGCAGTACTTCTTTCCATGGATTGTTTCAAGTCCGTGCCTGTCAATGGGCATAGGCATTGATGAGGAACCCATGCCTGAAGTCCACGACCTCATCAACATCAAGATCTTGAGGATGCTCCTCAAGGACTCCCCACACTGTCCCAAGCTACCTATAAAGAGGCCTGCAATTGACTTGAATGTGCCGCAAGAACCCAGGACCAAAAGACAATGCAGAGAAGACAAGGGAAAAGAAAAGGTCCAAGAGTCACCAATGCAAGATCCAGAACCTGTGGACCCTCTTCCCTTAGTGATTCACCCTCCAAGCCCCCTAAGCCCACCTGAACAACCCTCTTCTCAACTCCATGAACATTTTACCAACCTCTTTCTTATCCCAACTTCTCCAACTGCTTACCCAGTAGCCCTAACTTCACTTTCAACATCATCACCGCAACCCTCCATTCCACTGCCGCATGTTGATGACCCACACGATTTGGGTGAAGGTACCTCTGCCCAACCCTAAAACGATGCTGGCAAGACATCGTAGGCAAAACCCTCCATCACCTCCATGGCTGCTGAGTTAGCAGAAATGTGACCCCTCTTTTCTCAGCAACAACAACTTCTCGCTCAACAACAAAACTTCTTCAACCAGAGATTTGAAGTGGCAATGGAGCGAATTGATGATGTTCAGCGTAGTGCTGCCACATCAAGGGAGGCGCTGATCAACATGCAATGCAATATTCATAAAATCCATCTGCACCAAAGACGGATTGTGAAACGCAACCAAGAGTACTTCAACTTTCTCACTGCATATCTTCATGATTCGATGGTGACTCCGAATCTAAGGCAACACCTGATTTTTGAAGACGCTCCTTTTGCATCACCTCAACACCCTCCTCCAGATCCTCATGCCCCTCAACATTAATCTTTACATTTTTTTATTTTATGCGGCCAATTTATATTCTGTATTCAATTCATTATTTTTTTTATAAGTTAATCAAAATTCTTTGACTTTTGTACAGGCCACGCAATTTTTGTATTGCGTTCATTTATACTTATTCGTATACTTTATTAATATTCAATACAACTTAGTACATATTCACTCTCCTTCTTGTCTGTGCCTTTTTCTTTATCATCCTTTGTCAATTGTTTGCAATGTTCTTAATCTTCTATTTCTGTGTTACTCATTGCGTTGCTATGATGTATTATATGTCTATACTTAGAAACATTTCCAATACTTTGTAAATTCTGACTAACACTTAGTTAATTCTTAGTTTAGCAGTATTTTACCTTTTATCTTTCAAAGTTCTGCTCAAACCTTCTTTTTGAAATTTTTCTTCTAAGTGTTTGTATAGTCTATCCAAACAACGCAATGAAGACCTTGCTTATCTTTAAATTTGAGGGCAAGGAAGGTCTGAGCAGATGAGATCAAGAATATGCGGTCATTAAGAAAATGCGTTCATTTTCTGTCAAAAAGAAATATATATTATACAAAACTCCAATGTCAGTGCAAGGGAAAACCTCAAAAATGTTCCCAACCTGATAAGAGTTTCGTTGTGAAAGGAGCCTGCTCGTAGTTGGATATTCATATGAAAACCGTAGAAGCAAGCCAACACGAAGGTGGGTTTCCAAGGACAATATAGTATGAAAAGAAACAAAAAGGAAAATAGAAGAATGCAAGAGACAACTCCTCTGAATATCAAAAGTTAAAGTTGAGATTGGCACGCAACCGTAGTTGGATGTTCGCATGACACTCGTGGGAACAAACCAAAACGAAGATTGTAACCATGACCAACAATCTCTAAAAAATGCGCAAAGTTTTGACCACTGCATATAGATGCGTCAAGTTGTTTTGACAAAGAAGAGATAAACATTCTATTTTAAAACTAGAAAAGCATCTTTGAGTATAATTTTGTTATATAGAAGAATAAAGTAGGGCATTGCTAAGAATTAGCAAGGATAGAAGGAAATTGCAATGTCAAGTAATGTGCCTAAGTGTAACATTTAGAGAAACGAATCGTCGCAGAAATATAGGATAGGAATTTAGCATTATTGCCTTAGTAGAAGATATGTTTGAGGACAAGCATATATCCAAATTTGGGGGTGTGATAACTTGTAGAAATACAGGTTATTTATGCTGCCTTATCTAGATATTGCGGCCAAAAGATAGTGAATATGCGTCGATTGTATGAAAATTAGGTTAGAAATACAATAATTTTAAATATTGTAATTACACCCACTAACATCATTAAAATGGAAGAAAAGGAGATTTCTATTCTGTTTTGCAGGAAACCAAGTCACCGCTTGCGAGTAAGGCTCAAGACGAACTGAACAACGCATCTTCATCGCATTGCGCCTGTCAATCAACAATGAAGAGACGATCAATGCAATGACGGCGCAATGCGATAGTCGATCCAGAGCTGAACTTCAACTGCATGCGGTTATAAAAGCAACACGAATGTGAGCACCCAATCAAAAGATGCAGTTGAGCAACGCAAACACGAAGGATTGCGACACGTGTACAACTAACGGTTGTGCAGATTCTACGGTCTGATTGCATAACAGAAGGAATAATTGTCCCACCATCTTGGGAATTTCCATAACAAAAAGTGGAGACCACGAGCCAAGATTTAAAGCCTTTCATCTATAAATACCCCCATAGACTTCAGTGAAAAATATACTTGATACGAGGGCTAATTGATGCTAGATTGTTGAGAGAAAGGATGAGCTGAGTGTTGAACTGAAGAAATCCGAGAAGAAGAAGAGCCAAGGCCGAGAGGTGAGTCTCAACACGATTCTTCCAAATCCCCGCCATGAAGCTCTAAGCTCAGATCCCTACTACCAATTGAGAAAGCCTGAGAGAGAAGCTCATCCTTCCGTTCGATCCATCCACACCGGCAAGAAAATCTCCATCCAGATCGGCACTAAGACGTTGGCATTTATTTGTATTTGTTTCTAACTCTATTCATCATTGTATTTCATCTTCTTAATCTCTTCATTCACGAATCATGTATTAGACGCTAAATAGATTTATTGAATGTCTCGATCATTTCCATTTTCACTTCTCTGTCTATTTCCATTCTACCATTAATCGCTTTCTTCATGAAGTCTTCTTAATCCCCTAGTAGTTAATATGGATTAAACAAGTAAATTAAGCTGTGTTAAAGAAATAAATGCGTTTAGCTAAGGCATGCTAGACGGCATCTTCACCTGTGAGAGCAGAAGTGGAGATGCCATTTTGATCTATCGAGAGAAGGTTGGAAGAATGCGTTCACAAAAGCGAGTGGTACTTCCAGAGATGGAAGCAACCTTGCGTTCATTACGTTCGTCTCTGTTACACCACAGACATGTGGGAACGTGGCTGATCACCGAAAGGTGTACGCCAAGGGAAAAACGGAACCATACTTATAACTTTTAACGCAATTAAGAACTTGCGATGTTTATATTAGTTATCTTTTCTTTTTTCTGCTTCGTACATAAGACTTTTCGCCACATTACACGATTTTGTATACTCTTAACAGCCAGCCTTGACTTCAGTATATTGTATCATGAAACCTGTATCTTGTATCATCTTAGCTTAGGTTTATTTTATTGCAATTTATTTTATTATCGCATTTTACTGTTTTCTTTACTTTATCACAATTTTAAATACTTGTACACAAAACACTTTTATAAATTGAAAAACCTTTGGTCGCATGTATCACAAACATAACACAATAACCTAAACAGTCCCTGTGTTCGACCTCGGATCACACCAAGAAACTTGCGGTGGAATTATACTTGGTTCCAGCGCAAGGAAACTTGTGACAGCGCATAACATGCTACAAGAACATCCAGTAATAATGCATATCTAGAAGTAGTATCGCATAAATTGAATCAAGTTAGGTCATCATTGTATATCTTTGGACTTGCATCTTGCGTGCATTGCATAGCTTTTGCCGTTGCAAGTTTATGGAAACATGAGCTTGTAGCACATCATCTAAGCATCGCATCAAATTCCATGTCATCATCATCTCAAAGCTCAAAATCAATCATTCCACCGAAGATGAGTGATCCTGGGAGCTTTATTATTCCTTGCTCCATAGGAGGACTATACATCGGGCAAGCCTTGTGTGACCTGGGGGCCAGCATAAATTTGATGCTTCTGTCAATCTTTAGACAACTGAACATGGGGCAACTTGTGCCCACAATAGTGACTCTCCAATTGGCCGATAGATCTTTGGTGCATCCAGAGGGAAAGGTGAAGGATGTGCTGATAACCATTGATAAGTTTATCCTACCAGCCGACTTCATCATATTGGACTATGAGGCCGACAAAGATGTGCCAATCATTCTGGGGCGACCTTTTCTATCAACAGGTCGTGCTCAAATTGATGTGCATAAAGGGGAAATCACTTTGAGCATCAACGGACAGAAGCTCAAGTTTAACATAATTCGTGCCATGAAGTTTCTGGATGAAGAAGACCTGCATGACTCAGTTGATGACCATAATGTGATTGAAGAAGAAAAGTTTGATGAAGAAAATGAAGAAGAGGATGCCAGCGCATTCGTTGCTGCCTGTAATGCGATTATAACAAAAGCAAGCAAGGAAGAAGAAATGATCACAAAGAAAAAAGAAGAGCCAACAGAAAAAGAAGAAAGAAAAACAACGCAACCTTCCCTAGTGGATCCACCAACACTTGAATTGAATACCCTACCGACCCATTTGAAGTACGCATTTTGGCAGAATAAGAAGTTGCCAGTTATCATTTCATCTGCGCTCAACGAAGACCAGAAGAATGTGTTGATGATCATTCTCAGGAAACATGTGCGAGCAATTGGCTGGACGCTCGCTGACATTAGAGGAATTAGCCCTCCATACTGTTTGCACTGCATTCGTCTTGAAGAGGACCACAAAACAACGATTGAACATCGATGTAGACTCAACCCTGCAATGGAAGAAGTAGTCAAGAAGGAGATCATTAAATGGCTAGATGTTGGCATTATCTATCATATAGCAGATAACACGTGGGTCAGCCTTGTGCAGTGTGTGCCGAAAAAGGGCGACATGATGGTAGTCCCCAATGAAAACAACGAACTAATACCGCAAAGGACCGTCACTGGGTGGCTATTTGCATGGACTACCGCAAGCTGAATGCGGCCACAAAGAAAGATCATTTCCCCCTACCATTTATTGATCAAATGCTAAACCGTCTAGCTGAAAATGACTTTTACTGCTTTCTGGATGGTTATGCTAGGTACAACCAGATTATGATAGCTCCAAAAGACCAAGACAAGACCACATTCACCTGCCCGTATGGGACTTTTGTTTTTCACTGCATGCTGTTCGACCTCTGCAATGCGCCAAGCACGTTCCAAAGGTGCATGATGGTCATCTTTTCAGATTATCTTGAGGACTCTGTTGAAATCTTTATGGACGAATTCTCTGTTTATGGGAATACTTATGAAGTCTATCTAGCGAACTTGGAAAAGATACTGAAGAGATATGAAGAGACGAATCTGGTGCTTAACTGGGAAAAATGTCATTTCATGGTGAAGGAGGGCATAGTGTTAGGACACAAGGTTTCCCGGGATGGGTTGGAGGTGGACAAAGAAAAAATCAAAGCAATTGAAAAGCTTCCACCTCCAACAAGTGTGAAGGCTGTACGAAGCTTCATGGGGCACGCTGGATTCTACAGATGATTTGTCAAAGACTTTTCTAAAATAGCACGACCACCGAGTGCGTTATTAGAGGCTGATAGAAAATTTGAGTTTGACAACAACTGCCTCAACGCATTCAGAGTTTTGAAAGATGCGTTGATTACCACACCCATATTGATTGCACCGGACTGGACATTTCCTTTTGAAATCATGTGCGATGCAAGCAGATATGCGATGGGAGTAGCTTTAGCGCAAAAGAGAAAAACAATCTTACGTCCCATCGCATATGCGAGTAAAACATTAAATCTTACTCAGACTAATTATATCACCACAGAGAAAGAGCTCCTAGCGGTAATTTTTGCGTTGGAAAAATTTTGGGCATATCTGTTGGGAACAAAGATACTCATCCACACAGATCACTCGGCAACCAAATACTTAATGACAAAGAAGGACGCAAAGCCGAGGCTGATCAGGTGGGTTCTCCTCCTTCAAGAATTTGATATAGAAATAATTGACAGGAAGGGGACAGAGAATCAAGTTGCGAATCATTTGTCTAGACTGGAAAATCGTGAGTTTGACTGCAACGAGTCTGAGGTGAGTGCGGTGTTCCCGGATGAGCAGCTATTCCATATTGAAGAATTGCCCTGGTATGCAGACATAGTCAATTATCTGGTTTGCAAACAATTTCCTGAAGATTGCACCTACGACCAACAGAAGAAGCTCAAACATGAATGCAAACATTATTAATGGAATGAGCCGAATATGTATAAAAGAGGGGTAGACCATATTTTTTGATTATGTGAACCAAATGCTGCTCAACAACGCATACTATCACAATGTCACAACTCACCATATGGTGGGCACTTTTGCGGGCAGCGCACTGCAGCCAATGTTTTACATAGTGGATTCTTTTGGCCCACATTATTCAAGGATGCAGTTGACTACACAATGAAGTGTGATC
>NC_143484.1:9509919-9552521 GCF_027475165.1 Benincasa hispida | reverse complement strand
AAAAAGAGATAATTATCCAATAACTGATTTTATTATAAATATATATGATAACCAACTTACCATATTATATTTAAAACCTATAGTTTTAATATTTCATCTCATGAAACATATAAACCATAGCTCTTTTTCTATTTTATGGTACTTAATGTAAATCATATTAACATTAATCCTCCACTTGATGTATCTCATACATCACACTAATTATATCATATATAATCAAATTTCCTCTTGTCAATTTGAACACTTCAAACTAACACCAAGAACTGATTCTCAACTTGAATCAATTAAGCTACCAAGGGGACCTTATGGATCTGTAGCTTGAAGCTCCAACGGTACATGAACAACTGACTAAACTCTTTAGTTACAGGTCTACCATCCGTTAACTGTCGAGCACTCCACTAAAGACCGACAGTTGCACTCTCCTTACAACAGATATATTTTGTGTCCATATCAACCAATCAACAGTGCGATAACCCTTCACAGATCGCTCGTAAGTATAGCTGGGCCAATTTACCATTATGCCTCTGTAGTTACATCTAACTCCTTAAGTACCACTGATCCTTCTAATGAACATAAGTCATAGTCCTACTATCACTGAGTTCTCTCTTCCAGAGAGAAGTTGTGGCCAGTATGTTCAAGATCCGAAATCAACCCTAAGGGAGCAATATATCTACTTACCCCTACTTTGGGGAAGAAGTGAATTCCATCTTGTGTAACTGAATTCCCAGCTCCCAAATCAGACAAATCCCCAAAAAGTTAGGCATGTTAAGTTGGCAATCTGGCCACTGTCACCCATACTAATCAAAGGACCGCCCTTAAAGGCAGGAGTTTCTAAAACACTCAGGATTAAGGTCATGTCACCTATGGTCATTAAGGTGAGATGTAAGTCTCAAGTATCAACGGTGTTATATAAAGAGTCTAGTCATCTCATGGCCTGGTCTTATATAAACTCTTTGTATAGGGCACCCCTACTCACATGTCTCCACATGAATGGTCAGGATCTACCATCTGTAGTAGTTCACAACACTTGTAAACCTCTACAAAGTTGATCGTATCCCTAGTGTCACCAGGATCAGGTATCCCTCCTTAATCCTTATACTATAGACCTTTTTAAGTTATCACTTAAGGCATGATCCACTGGTATATCTCATATACATGCTGAAGTTTACATGCAATAACCATGTATCTTTGTTTATTGTATATAAGTTTATAAACTACGAGACTCCGGGAGAATTAGGACACCAATCCCAACAATCTCCCACTTGCCCTAATGCCTCGGGAGACTAATGTCTAATACATGATAAATACAAGTACAATATACAATAAACTAGGACATACTCTATACCCCAGGATCATCTCCCACTTTCCCTAGACAAGATGCCTTATGTCCCGTAGACCCAGATTCTCCAGATGATCCTCGAACACTTTAGCCGTGAGAGCCTTTGTAAACAGATTAGCAACGTTGTGCTCCGACGCGATCTTCATGACTATCACATCACCGCGATGCACAATCTCCCTGATCAAGTGGTATTTTTGTTCGATATTCTTTACTCTACGATGTCTCTGAGGTTCCTTCGAATTTGCCACAACACCGCTATTATCACAACAAAGAGTTATTGGCAAATCCATATTTGGAACAACTTCCAAATCTGTAAGGAATTTCCTCAGCCAAACAACCTCCTTAGCTGATTCACAAGCGGCTATGTATTCGGCTTCCATAATGGAGTATGCGATGCATCCTTGTTTGATGCTTTGCCACACTATAACCCCTCTATTCAGAGTGAACACTGACCCCAATGTCGATTTACGAGAATTTCTAACAGTCTGAAAGTCAGAGTCTATGTATCCTGTAAGGATCAAATCCTTATCTCCATACACGAGCATGTAGTCCCTTGTTCTCCGAAGATACTTAAGGATCGTCTTGGGTGTTGTCCAGTGATCTAATCCTAATGACTTAAAATCTCTACTGTATAGCAAATGTCAGGTTTGGTACACAACATTGCATACATTAAGCTTCAAACAGCTGAAGCATAGGGAATCTGTCTCATCTCCTCAACCTCTTGAGGTGTCTTAGGACATTGATCCTTAGACAAAATGTAAGCCCACTCTTCTTCTACTTTTTCTTGGGATATTAGGAAGCACATGGTTGAGATTGAACTCGGGGACTTGAGATAAAGTTTGATGTGAATCTCTTGTTAAGATTTATAATTACAATTAAAAATATTTGGATTGACGTTTGTTTCATTTAGGAAGAGGAAAGAAGGATTGGAGGAATAATTTGAGGTAACGAACCTAAGCATGTAAAGTAAATTCGATGATGAATTTGACATGCCCGGGATAGGTCAAAGTCCATTGTAAAAGTCAAATGTCAAATGGTCAAAGTCAAAGTAAAAAAAGTCAACATCTTGAAATGTGGTGAAATTTTGGTAATTTATGAGTTTTTAAAGTAAATTTGGCTTGTTTAAGACTTATTGGGAAAAGCTAGCTGAAAATCAAAGGAAATTCAAGGGAAAAGTCGAGTTAAGACTAAATTTCGGACAGTCTGAGTAGGGTTCAGTATTTTGAAGTTTCCGAGCTGTAGAAATCGAATTTGAAGCTAATATTTTAAGGTTAGTAAGTTAAGAGGTTTATTAACATTTTTCTTAAAGGATGTTACAGCTAATTTTGACTGGAAATTGCTGAATTAATAGGAAACCCGAGAGGAAGAGGAAAAAAGAGAATTTGAGAGATTTTGGAAAAATTGAGGTGCTTTCTATTGAAATTTCTCATTGGATGGCTTTGAGGTTAAGGATTAATCATCTGGGCACGTGTTAAACTGGAAATTGAAGCTGGAAAACGAAGAGAAAAAGGGAATTTTGAATTTTTTTTTAGTTTGGCCGACCGAAGAAGAGGAAAAAAGTTGGTTTCGAATTAGGGCCGTTCTTGTGAAGAAAAATTGGGCAAAATCAAAGAAACTTAAAGAGGAAGTAAAGAAGAAGCTCTTGGGGCTTGATTTGAAGAAATTTGGCCGACGAAGTAAGGGAAACGAAGAAAAACAGTGGCGCTAGAGTTATCGGGAAAACAGAGGATGCTCGAGTTTTTAGCAAATTTGTGGAGTTAGAGGCTAATTCGAAGCTCAAATTTTAAAGGTAAGTTACTTATAAGGTCCTTCTAGACTTCTATGGTCTTTTATTTGATCGTTATTGGCTGGAGTTTTTGATTTTAGGCTCTACAAATTCTGCAACTTCTCGCCGGGGAAAACAAGGGTACTGTGGAGAGTTTGGTCGATTCCGGGAGTTCTAGGGCAATTTGGACATCCAAACTTTGAGGTAAGTTAATTAAGAGCATGAGTAAAAGGTTTATATAGGCTAATTAAGCTTTAAATGACCGGAAAATGTTGAATTTAAGTCTGAAACACTCACCGGAAAAACAAAGGTCAAATCTGGAAATTTCTAGGCTGGAGGTTGAAGAAAGAGTTGACTTTCTTGTTTGACTTCTGTCTGTCATCTATTGTCCGCCATTAAAAGCTGGAAAATCAATTTTAGGTTAATTAAGGTGTTCACAAGCATAATTAGGGATCCAATTGGTATTGTTATGATGCCTTAAACCTTGAATTTGAAGAAATTGGGATCTTAAGTCAACTATGAAGTTGATTAAGGGGTTAATTTGAAGTAAACCCTAATTAGGGTTAATGAGAAAAATTGAGGAAAATTGGAATAGAATTAGTTTTTATTGAAGATTAATTTTAAGGTATAGAGCTAATTTTAGAGCAATTGAATGACCAAATTACAAAGCAAACTCTACCTTGGACCGAATTAGGGATTTCACAAAAGTTTAAGTAAAATTGGTTATACTTGAAGATTTATTTTCAAATAATTGGATTATGGTCATGTGAAGGATAACTAGAGGATTATCAATATAATTTCAGGATAAACGGGAGATGGAGAAACCAAAATTATGAGGAGGAGCCGATTAACAGTGAGTGGTTTACTTTCGAATGTTTTGATATAGAAACTAATTATATATTATAGTATGTTATGATTTATGAAATGTGATGGCATGATCTGTTTTACTTGACTGATATTTCAAAAATGTTTAAATCACGATTTCTAAACTCTTGATGGTTTTATACGACCTTGATTTATCAAAATGTAGTTTGGAACCAGAGTTTACACAATTGTGACTTGTATGGTTTTATATGAAAACCTCTTGATATTGAATTTAAAAATGCTGAATGTTTGGGAAAGTGGTTTCAAACTACTAATTCTTGTATCTGAGAGATGGTTATTTTACCGTGCTACTTGAATATGTTTCAGTAACATCGCTTAAGCGATTAGGGGGCTACCGGGGTCAGATGTGGTCAGAGTATACTGGGAAGTCCAGAGGAACCTGTGCCTGTAGCGCCACCCAGGCTATCAGAGGGATACCACTGGGGTCAGATGTGGCCAGAGTATACCGAGAAGTCTAGAGAAACCTGGGCCTGTGGTGTGTATTTATGCTTATTCTTGAGATAGCTCTGCATGCACGTATGACCTTGTGATTTGGTTTACACCGCGGGAGGCATTCTTTGTCCAGAGTAACCCACCGTTGTAAACGAGTATTTGGGTACAGAGTTGGTGTGGTTTTCTGATAACGACTGAATGCTTTATAATGTGCTTATGAGAGTTGATCATGCCACTTTTTTTACTAGCACGTGTTTGAGATGCTGTTGAATCTTTTATACTTTGTTCAATGGTTTATTGAATGATTTAATTAACTTTATTGATGATTTAGAAAGTGATAGCTTATGTTTATATTAAACTACCACTCACTGGGCTTTAGCTCATGCTTTCCATGTTTTATGTTTTTCCCCACCCCCAGGTAGCGACAAGTTCCTGGTGCCTGTTAAGCCATCAAACGCCACTAGTGTTTTTAAACATCTGTTGTATTGTTTGTGCATGTATTTGAGAGTATTCCAGAACAGCTATAACTTGTGAGTTACATGTCATGGGAGGTTTTGTTCAAAATAATCCTTATTGTTGGTCTGTAAATTTCTTTAAACAGTATTATGATTTAAACTGAATCAAATCCCTAAACTCTATCAATGAACATAGATTATTTTTGGAAATGGGTTTTGGAAGTTTGGGTTTGATCTTGAGTACAGGATATTTTAAGAATTGGGACGTTAGATATCATGGAGAGAAGTGATGTGTAACGTCTTCACGCTTCGTTCTAGGTTAGAAGGGAAATCTGGAACGAGGTGTGACAGCTTGGTATCTGAGCATGATTTTAGGAAACCTAAGGGTTTTGGGTCAGAAAGTCAGTATGAGTTAGAGTTGCATTAGTAAGTTGCATTGGTCTTTTCACTAAGGTTTGTGATGCATCATTGCATTGTATGTATCATTGTGGCGAACGGAAAAGGTAAGCATCAGAAGGAACTGTAAGCGCTACTTGTAATCCTGGGGTGAAAAGAAGAGTTTGGTGGCAAAACTATGTACTTTCAGACTGAGATTGACCTAAAGGAAATCAATGGAGGGTCATTTAAATCAGGAAGGCGCCACAGGAAATAGTGATGAAAAGAAGAGTTTGGTGGCAAAACTATGTACTTTCACTAGAGTAATTGGTTCTATGGATGCATGAATCTGGTTAGCCAAGTTAGGAGAATGCTTCGAAAGACGAACTGTCCTATCCACAAAAAGGTAAAACTTGCTACATCCTTGTTTCAAGGTGAAGCTGAGAACTTATGACGCATGTTTGAAATCAGCTATGAAGAAAAAAGGGAGAGATAAGTTGGGAAAAGTTTAAGGAAATTTTCCATGAAGAGCTTTATCCAAAGTCTCTATAGTAAAAAACGGAAGTAAATTTTGAGATTGGTACAATTTTAAAAATCGGATGGAGAAAAGTCTAAGGAATGATTTAAGTGTGCAATTGTTCAGTTTGAAAATGAACTGATAAGCGTAAAAGGTTTGAGAATGGACTATGGGATGAAATTCGAAGCTCTGTCATAGTAAGTGCGAGGTGGAGAGATTTCTCAAAATTGGTAGAGGTAACTAAAAGAGTAGAGAAAAGTTTGTTAGGAAGAAGAGATAAAAGGAAAACAAAAAGGGATGTTCGTGTGGGCAATTCCTCGAATACACCGCATGAACCATTAAATAGAAGACTTGTACCTAGAGTTATGAGTGGAGGAAGTTTCAAGTCAAGGTATGTTTGGAGAATGAAATCAAAAGAGAAACCAAGGGTCAGGAGACTCTATCTGTCTTGTAGTTATATTTGAGAAGCCAGGTATGACACAACCCAGAGAATTAGTAGCAAGTGTAGATGTGAAATCTCATTATTCATCTTGTGGCAAACATCACGGGGTCGGTGATTGAAAGGGACCACTATTTGTGATAAATGCAGACAACATGGTTGTTATAGGGAAAAACGTCCACATCTGTTACATGGGGGTGTTATGCAAAAGAATAATTTGTTGTTTAGGAGTTCATTGTATAGGATATTTGTGGGTTGGGTTCCTATGTATTGTGTTGTTTTCTTCACTATGTGGGTTTGTTAGCATTAACGATATAGAGGTGTGGTTTAATATCTTGAGGTATCCAGAAGTGGATGTAACACTTGAAATAACTTAAAGGAGTGGCAGGAGAATCCTTTAAGCTAGTATGCACTCGCTAAAGAAAGAAGACAAGTTATTATGGAAGGATAGCACAAATGTTGAGTTATGTACTAGAAGTGTTAGTTAACAAGATTGATTGGTGGTGTGAAAAAATTCCTAGATATTTGGCCTAAGTGGTCTGGCTTGGTATGTAGGACAGTAATGAACTTTTCAGCAATGTACAGGTTGGTTTTGGAAGAGTTTGAAAGAGAGTTGGGAATCCAACTATGAGAACCAGTGGATAAGACTTACTCCTAACTGGTGTATTCTGTGTGATGCATCAATACATATTGAGTTTAGGAAAGGAAATTAATTGGTCTTAAGCCAGTACAGGTTATTCTGGGAATATTAAAATTATTAGAGAGAGACTAAAGGCAACTCAAGATTGACAAAGAGTTATACGGCGGTGTGAGGAAGGATTGAGGAAAGAAATACATACCCCTGTAACAACTAGTGCTGAGTAGAAAGAATTTTCTAACTAGTGGAAACTACTATGTGAATGGAAAAGAGTGTGATAGAAGAAAACTGGACAGGAGGAATAGTATATAGTGGTAATGGATTTAAATTCTCCAAGTCCATATGTTGAATGAACAAGAAGTGAAGGGAATAAAAGATTTGCACTTGGAGTACCTAATAAAGGAACTTTAAAACCCAAGCATGAAGGTACATCGGGTTCCGATTTGAATTCGAGTAAAGAAAATCGGGGAACAGAGGGAACTGCTTCTAGTGAGCAACTTAAAGAATCCGTTGCTAGTATTAGAAGGAGACCTTTATGTTTAATATGAACCAGGTATCATTACGAACCGTGTTAGAATGAAACTCATACTTGTTATAAATGTGGACAACCTAGTCACCTTAAAAGAGAATGTCCACAGTTAATGGAAGTTTGTTACCTACAACTATTCATCTAACGACCTTACCTGAATTTCGAGGACGAAATTCTAAAAAAGGGGTAGTAACTTGTAAGCCCTCTCTTCTTCTACTTTTTCTTGGGATATTAGGAAGCACATAGTTGAGATTGAACTCGGGGACTTGAGATAAAGTTTGATGTGGATCTCTTGTTAAGATTTATAATTAAAAATAAAAATATTTGGATTGACGTTTGTTTCATTTAGAAAGAGGAAATAAGGATTGGAGGAATAATTTGAGGTAACGAACCTAGTTAAGCATGTAAAGTAAATTCGATGATGAATTTGACATGTTCGGGATAGGTCAAAGTCCATTGTAAAAGTCAAATGTCAAATGGTCAAAGTCAAAGTAAAAAAAAAGTCAACATCTTGAAATTTTGGTAATTTATGAGTTTTAAAAGTAAATTTGGCTTGTTTAAGACTTATTGGGAAAAGCTAGCTGAAAATCAAAGGAAATTCAAGGGAAAAGTCGAGTTAAGACTAAATTTCGGACAGTCTGAGTAGGGTTCAGTATTTTGAAGTTTCCGAGCTGTAGAAATCGAATTTGAAGCTGAAATTTTAAGGTTAGTAAGTTAAGAGGTTATTAACATTTTTCTTACAGGATGTTACAGCTAATTTTGATTGGAAATTGGTGAATTAATAGGAAAATCGAGAGGAAGAGGAAAAAAGAGAATTTGAGATATTTTGGAAAAATTGAGATGCTTTCTATTGAAATTTCTCATTGGATGGCTTTGAGGTTAAGGATTAATCATCTGGGCACGTGTTAAACCAAAAATTGAAGCTGGAAAACGAAGAGAAAAAGGGAATTTCGAATTTTTTTTGAGTTTGGCCGACCGAAGAAGAGGAAAAAAGTTGTTTTCGAATTAGGGCCATTCTTGTGAAGGAAAATTGGGCAAAATCAAAGAAACTTAAAGAGGAAGTGCCTAGATGATGCTCGGGAGAATAGAGGATGCTCGGGAAAACAGTGGCACTAGAGTTATCGGGAAAACAGAGGATGCTCGGGTTTTTAGCAAATTTGTGGAGTTAGAGGCTAATTCGAAGCTCCAAATTTAAAGGTAAGTTACTTATAAGGTCCATCTAGACTTCTATGGTATTTTATTTGTTCGTTATTGGCTGGAGTTTCTGATTTTAAGCTCTAAAAATTCTGCAACTTTCTTACCAGGGAAAACAAGGGTACTGTGGAGAGTTTGGTCGATTCCGAGAGTTTTAGGGCAATTCGGACGTCCAAACTTTGATGTCTTCTTAATTCTCAGATAAGCAATATGAATGAACCAAGTACTTAATCTGTGTTAAAGATATAAAATGCGTTTAGCTAAGGCATGCTAGATGACATCTTCACCTATTAGAAGTGAAGATGCCATTCTAATCTATCGAGAGAGGATTAGAAGAATGCGTTAACTAAAGCGAGTAATACTTCCAGACATGGAAGCAACCTTGCATTCATTACGTTAGTCTCTGTCTCACCACAGACATGTGGGAGCGGGGCCGATCACTGAAAGGTGTATGCCAAGAGAAGAGCGGAATAACATTTGTAGTTTCAATGCAATTGCAAACTTGCGTTGTTTATATTATTTATCTTTCTCTTTCTGTTATGTTCATAAGACTTGCCGCCGCATTCCACGTCTTTGCACAACTTTCACAGCTAGCCTTGATCCCAGCATCTTGTAACATGAAGCCTGTATCTTGTATCATCTAGCTTAGGTTTATTGTATTTCATTTTATTATCACATCTTTACTGCTTTACTTTACTTTATCACAATTTATATACCTGTACAAACACATTTTTAAAGATCGAAAACCTGGTCGCATATATCATGAACGTACCATAATAACCTAAACCAGTCCCCGTGTTCGACCTTGGATCACACCGAGAAACTTGCGGTGGAATTACACTTGGTTCCATCGTAAGGAAACTTGTGATAATGCATGGCATACTACGTGAACAACCATCATTAACACATATCTAGCGAAAGTATCGCATCATTTCGAGCATAGAACATCATCAATCATACCTATCAAAGATGCATCAACAAGTTTATGGTGCGGTTGCCGAGGAATGGTTAACAGTTTATTGTTTGAGTGTGTTTTTGGTATTTTGCAGGATAGATCTCAAATTACTAGCTGTTTAACGTGGAGAGTAGCCTGATGTTTTATGAGTCCTGGTACTGAACCGGAATTTGTAACTGACCCTGAGATCGAGCGAACTTTCCACGCAAGGGTATATTAGAATCAAATTAGGAGAGAAAAGGCACCCAACATGGCGGACAATAACGATAATGCAGTACCATCTGTGAACCAAAGGGCTGTTCGACCGACTCAGGATCCTGTCTTCCTGGCGGCTGATTGCAACATCCCGATGCATAATTATACGACACCTAATTTATATGATTTTTCGCCTGAAATCTCGAGGCCAACTATGGAGGAGAACGCACACTTTGAGATTAAGCCGGTCATGTTGCAGATGATTCAAAATGCTAGGCAGTTCGGGGGTCTACAAAGTGAAGACCCACATGCCCATCTGACCAGCTTTGTCGAGATGTGCGACAATTTTTCCTTACCTGGCGTTACCCCAGAAAATATAAGATTGTATCTGTTCCCTTACACCTTGAGGGATAAGGCTAAGAGGTGGGCTTACTCACTGGAGCCAAATGAAATCACTTCATGGGATCAACTGGTAGAGCGGTTCATGAAGAAGTTCTTCCCACCTATCGTCAACACAAAGTGACGAAAGGATGTGTTGAACTTTGAATAGAAAGAGAATGAGACCCTGAGCACCGCTTGGATGCGATTCAGGAGACTGGTGAAAAACTGCCTGCATATCAGGATTCCCGATTGCGTCTTGATGGAAACATTTTACAATGGCCTGAACAGAGCAATGCAGGCTGTTGCTGATGCCTCCGCAGTAGGAGGTTTTATGGATAAGACATACACGGAGGCCAAAGTCATCCTCGATCGCATCTCGCGGAATATGGATGACTGGATCGATGATGGTTATGGAGGCCGAGGCGCCAATAGAAGGAAAACTGAAACAGCCATTGTCCCTACGGAGACAATGACCACGTTGGCCACACAGATGGCCACGGTGACCTTGATCCTTTAGTCAATGGCAATCAACCAGGGAACCGTTCCTCTACAATCAATGCAACCCATTGCACCAACTCAAGTGGCCGCAATCAGTTGCGTCAATTTTGAAGGGGCTCACGGAGCTGATGTGTGTCCATTGAACCTTCAGCAAGTGTGTGCTATCCAGAACAACCCTTTCAGCAACACCTATAATCCGGGCTCGAGGAGCATCCTAACTTTGGTTGGGGAGGCAATCCCAACCTAGGGGGGCCAGTGAACCATCAAGGGGGCAGTGGAGGAAATCCCCCTTTTCACCATAACCAAGGGCAATGAGCTGGTGAAAAACACCTCGGGAGGCTCGTTAGAGATGTTGCTGAAGTAGTATATGGATAAAAATGATGCAATGATGCAAGCACAAGTGTCTTCTATAAGGAATCTGGAGATCCAAGTAAGCCAGCCGGCCTCTGAGCTAAGAAGTCGAACACCAGGAACATTGCCCAGCAATTCAGGAGCCCTGGGATCTACAGGGAAGAAGCAATGTCCTTAAGACATTGAGCAGGCAAGCCTGACTGCCTGCGGAGATGTGGATTGCGATCACCCAGGACAACGCAATTTTCGGTCCATATCTCAATACTATGTTTAATGCTTTATTGAATTTCTGTCTCTTTAAATTTTGAATTCTGTCTTCAATTCTTCATTTAATTCAATTTTGACTTTACGAATTTATTTCCTCATTCACTTTGCTACATTTAATTATGTCTCGTCTTTAGTTCTTTATCTTTTCTTGTAATCAATGCATTGTGCTTTAAATGGTAAATAATTGAGTAATAAAGGAAAATCTATTGCTGCAAGCCACAACACTTGCGTTGATGAAAAAGATATAATAAAAATAATAACAAAAACATCTAACAACAAATATGCAAGGCGACATTGGACGCATATCAAACCAATCAGGAATGCGTTGCGTTCACCTAACTCAACTGTATTAAGTTGAGGGGTGTGTTGCGCTCGCATATGTCCTTTGCCTGTCCTTAGCCAAATGCACTATGTTGAGGTATCCTCCAGAAATGTGTTGGTTAAGGGGTGTGTTGTAGGGATATATGCACTGTTGCCCGTCCTCTGCAAAGATACAGTTGCGTTGGTGAGCACAATGCGTTATTCTTTTTCATGCGTCCATTCAATAAAATATTAAAGAAAAATTTGTTTGGCAATTTGGGAAGAAGTCCAATCAATTCGTATCCCTAAGAAATTATGACTTGGCAGACAAAAGGACACTTTTTCTGTAATTCCATAAATGAGGGAGGTGGAACGACGCACTTGTTGAGCTGCTCAAGGCCTGTCGCCGCAAAAAGCGTTTTGGGCCCCAGCATGGCCCAACCTATAAATACGACCTCCTCCTTCATTGTAAACCCTTTACCTCATTTTGGCAAACTAGAAATCCTAAGCGTCTTGCATCCCAAACCTTTTTTTTCTCCCTAGCAGCTCGAGTTTTTACCAGACCTTTCCAAGCTCGTATCCATGGCTGACCAAACCCCAAACCAATCCACTTCACCTTCCACCCCCGATCAAGTAGCCATGTGAGAGGCAGCATTTCTGGCTGCCAGTCGCAGGCTTGCTGCTCAAGCCCACACCATCCCTAGATTCGCCGGAAGATCCCGGAGAAATCCTCTAACCGTTAGGCCTTCTATGTTCAAAAGAGGAGGAAGCACCGAGAGCATTCCTACACCAACACCTGCAGTCTCCACTGAAAGCAAAAGGAAGAGACGTGATGATACGGAGGTGTTTGGCAACATCCTAAGTACCTTGGAGCAAGAAGGTGGACTACCCGAGACAGGGGTTGTAAACCAACCACTGCCTTCAGAGGAGGAGGCGACGGTAGTGGCAGATGAAGCATTGAAGGATGGAGTAGTGGTGGTGGAAGAAGTGGTGGTTGAAGAAGAAGAAAAGGAGAATGATGTTCTAGTACCGGAGACTTAGGAGGCAACTGTCATCGCAGAAATTTATGATGAACCTCCAAGAAGAGAAGAAAAAGAGATCGCAGTCGAGGAGGCCAAGGAAGCAGAGGTTGCATTAGTGACCCTGAAATTACGATGGAGGAGGTTACAGGAGATACGCGGCCAAAAGAGGCCGAGAAGGAAGATAAGAAGAGAGAGAAGCGACCAGAAGAGGCGGAGAAGGAAGATAAAAAGTAGAAGAAGAAGGGAAAGAAGGCTGGAGAGGCGAAGTCTTCACATCATCGCAAGGCAAAAAAGAACAAAGGGCAAAAGGATGATGATGAAGATGAAGAGGCCAAGAAGAAGAGGAAGAAGAAGGAGAAAGAGGAGAGAAGATTGTGCCGACGTGAGAAGGGGCACCTGAGAGAAGAAGAGGAAGCAAAATAGAGGGCTGCGAGCCCTGAGAAGGATGGAGAATCAACCTCCGTAAGGGAGGATAGGAGGGAAACGACACAGTTAATGGAATCGGTGCAATCCATACTAATGCAAATAGTTGCGACCGAAGAAGGAGAAGAAGCAGAGGGAACCCCCCTAATGCGGCGTCATAGCGAGAATGTGCCGCAAGGGTCCACAATTGACCCTCAAAGATTTTGGCATTGGAAGAGAAAGAGAGAAAAAGAAAAAAAGAGGAAGAGAAACAAGAAAAGATAGAGAGGGGCAAGCTCATCATCGCAGAGGGGGATAGATGAAGAAGATTGGAGTTTGAAGAAATGCGATGCAACAATGAGCTTGCCAAACTTGAAGGGATTCGGTGCGAGGAGGAACAGCGCCTGTTGCTGGCCTCTGAGAAATTCGAAGAAGAGTTTGCGAGAGAAGAAAGGGAAGAAGAAAAAGAAGAGAGAAGAAAGAAGGAAGAAGAGGACAGATTGTTGTTGGAGGAGAAGAGGAAGAAGCGTGAAGCCAATAAGAAGTGCTTATATAAGAGCAAGGGAAAAGAGCTCGCTGAGCGTAAGAAAGAAGAGCAATGCAGAGAGTGAGAAAAGAGAGAACAACAAGCAGCCCGTCTTGCGTTGGCAAAAGGCAAGGCTATAGCAAAAAGCAGCGAACCCGCAGCGGCCAAGAAGCGATCATCAAAGAAAAAAGAAAACGATGATATGTTGATCAAGATGGGCTTCTATCCTGCACCGAATCCACTACCTGACCTCATCACGAGCGTAATTGTGAAGCATGGGTGGGACACATTCTACCAGTGCCCATCCATTATAGTGCCTCAGGTAGTGCGAAGCTTTTACCGTGGGCGCTTACATGAAAATACGGATGCGGTGACCTTTAAGGGAGAGACAGTATCCTTCAACGCAAGGGACATCAACGAAATTTATCAAATGAAGGACAACCTTGATGCGCTAGGGAACAAGATTATTGATGATCCCACAGAAGAGCAAATGGAGAACGCGTTAAAGATACTAATGCAATCGAGTATGAAGTGGTCGGTCTCGCTCAAAGGCATCCGCACCCTGGAGTCCAAGTCCTTACTACCGGAGGGAAGGCTCTGGGTTTATTTGGTCAAGAAGTGGCTGATCCCAACGACGCACGATAGAATTGTATCAAGGGATCGAGTCATGGCCGCGTAATGCATAGCCCGCGACATTCCTATCAACGTAGGGCAGTTGATCGCGGGGCAGATCAGAGCATTGGTGGGGCATATACGGGGGCAGTACTTCTTCCTGTGGATCGTTTCAAATCTATGCCTGTCTATGGGTGTAGGCATTGATGAGGAGCCCATGCCAGAAGTCCATGGCCTCATCAACATAAAAATCTTGAGGATGCTCCTCAAAGATTCTCCATACTGCCCCGAGCTGCCAGCAAAGAGGCCTACGATCGATTTGAATGCACTGCTGGAACCCAGACCAAGAAGAAGATGAAGAGAGGATAAAGAAAAAGAGAAGGTCCAGGAATCACCAACGCAAAATCCTGAACCTATGGACCCTCTTCCCTTAGTCATCCGACCTCCAAGCCCGCCGAGCCCACCAGTGCAACCTTCTTCCCCCTTACACGAGCATTTTACAAACCTTCTTCTTGTCCCCAACTTTCCTATTTACCCATCAGCCCCACCTTCACCATTAACATCATCACCGCAACCCACCATTCCACTGCCACAAGTTGATGAACCACACGGTTTGGGTGAAGGCACCTCTACCCAACCCCAAAACGATGCTGGCGAGACATCATAGGCACAACCCTACATCATCGCCATGGTTGCAGAGTTAGCAGAAATGAGATCCCTCTTTTCCCAACAACAACAACTCTTCTTTCAACAACAACACTTCTTCAACCATTGATTTGAGGTAGTAATGGAGCACATTGATGATATTCAAAGTAGTGCCGCCACATCAAGAGAGGCACTGATCAACATGCAGCGCAACATCTATAAAGTCCACATGCACTAGGGAATGATTGCAGAGCGTAATCAAGAGTACTTCAACTTTCTCATCGCATATCTTCATGGTTCAATGGTGCCCCTACATGTCCGACAGCACTTAAATTTCGAAGGAACGCCTCCTGCACCACCTGAAAATCCGCCAAATCCCCCTGCTCCTCAACCTTAATATTTACACTTTCTTCCAATATGAATTTTTTATGCGACCATTCTTTATTTATTTATATTTAAATAATTTATTCTTTGTAAAGTAATCAAATTCTTTGATTCTTGTACAAGTAATAGAAAATTTTTGTAATGCGTTCATTTGTAATTTATTCGTATACTTTGTTAATAGTCAATACAATCAGAGTATATATTCACTCCACTTTTTGCCTGTGCCTTTTTCTTTATCTTCCTTTGTCAATTTTTGTAATGTTCTTAATCTTTTACTTTTACGATCTTCATTGCGTTGCTATGATGTATTACATGTTTATACTTAGAAACATTTTCCATACTTAGTAAATTCTAACTAACACTTAGTTAATTCTCAGTTTAGTAGTACTTTACCTTTTATCTTTCAAAGTTCTACTCAAACCTCCTTTTTGAAATTTTCTTCTAAGTGTTTGTCTAGTCTCTCCAAACAACGCAATGAGGACCTTGCTCATCTTTAAATTTGGGGGTGGGGAAGGTCTGAACAGATGAGATCAAGATTATGCTGTAGTTAAGAAAATGTGTCCATTTTCATTTCGATAAAAAAAAAAAAAAAAATTTGCAAAACTCCAATGTCAGCGAAGGGGAAAACCTTAAAAATATTCCCAACCTGATAAGAGTTTAGTTGTGAAAGAAGCCTGCTCATAGTTGGATGTTTGTATGACAACCGTAGGAGTAAGCCAAAACGAAGGTGGGTTTCCAAGAACAACACAATATGAAAAAAAAAATAAAAAAATAAATGCAAGAGACAACTCCTCTGATCCTCATGAGTTGAAGTTGAAATTGGCACACAACCGTAGTTAGATGTTCACATGACACTCGTGGGGATAAGCCAAAACGAAGAGTGTAACCATGACCAACAGTCTCTAAATAAAGAAATGACACAAATTGTTTTGCTCACCGCAGGTAGATACATTGAGTTGTTTTGACAAAGAAGAGAAAAACATTCTATTTTAAAAACTAGAAAAGCATCTTTGAGCAGAATTTTGTCATATAGAAGAATAAAGTAGGGATTGCTAAGAATTAACAAGGATAGAAGAAAATTGCGATGTCAAGTAATTTTCCTAAGTGTAGCATTCAGAGCAACCAATCGTCGCAAAAATAGAGGATAGGAATTGAGCATGATTGCCTTAGTAGAAGATATGCTTGAGGACAAGCATATATCTAAATTTAGAGGTGTGATAACTTGTAGAAATATAAGTTATTTATGCCACCTTATCTAGATATTGCGGCCAAAAGTTAGTGAATATGCGCTGATTGTATGAAAATTAGCTTAGAATTACAATAATTATAAATGATCGCAATTACACCCACTAACACCATAAAGATGGAAGACAAGCCAAATTGTACTCTGTTTTGCAGGAGACCAAGTCACCGCTTGCGCTCAAGGCTCACGAGAAACTGATCAACGCATCTCTGTCACAATGCGCCCGTCAACCAACAATGAAGAGATGATTACCACAATGACGGCGCAATGCGACAGTCGATCCAGAGCTGTGTTGCAACCGCATGCGGTAATAAAAACAACATCGCATGTGAACCCATGATCGAAAGATACAGCTGAGCAATGCAAAAGCGGAGGATTGAGACGCATGTACAACTAACGATTGTGCAGAATTGACGGTCTAATTGCATAATAGAAGGAATAATATCCCTCCATCTTCGGAATTACCATAACCATCAGTGGGGACCACAAGGTCGAAGTCAAAGATCTGCACCTATAAATACCCCATAGATTTCAGAGAAGAAAATATGCGACTTGATACAGGGTAAGTGCTGCAAAGCTATTGAGAGAAAAGGCTGAGCTGAGTGCTTAAGTGAAGAAATTCGGGAAGAATACGAGATAAGGCTGAAAGGTGAATCTCAAATTTAATCTGCCAAACACCTGATTGAACGCTCTGTGCAAAGATCCCTGCCACCGGTGGAGCAAGCCTGAGAGGGAAGCTCTTCCTACCATCAAATCCATCCCATCCGGCAAGCAGATCTCCATCAAATCAGTGCCAAGACAATTGCACTTGTTTGTATCTGTTCTATCTCTTTCATCATTGTATTTCACTATTTCTTTACCTCTGCATTCACAACATGTATCAAACGCTTAATAAAGATATTAAATGTTTCGATAGCTTTCATTTACCATTTTCTGTCTATTTCCGTTCACCCATCAATCACTTTCTTCATGATGTCTTCTTAATTGCCTGATAAGCAATATGAATGAACCAAGTACTTAACCTGTGTTAAAGATATAAAATGCGTTTAGCTAAGGCATGCTAGACGACATCTTCACCTGTGAGAGCAGAAGTGAAAATGCCATTCTAATCTATCAAGAGAGGGTTAGAAGAATGCATTAACTAAAGCGAGTAATACTTCCAGACATGGAAGCAACCTTGCTTTCATTACGTTAGTCTCTGTCTCACCACAGACATGTGAAGCGGGGCCGATCACTGAAAGGTGTACACCAAGAGAAGAGCGAAACAACATTTGTAGCTTCAACGCAATTGCGAACTTACACTGTTTATATTATTTATCTTTCTCTTTCTGTTATGTTCATAAGACTTGCCACCGCATTCCACGTCTTTGCACAACTTTCACAGCTAGCCTTGACCCCAGCATCTTGTAACATGAAGCCTGTATCTTGTATCATCTAGCTTAGGTTTATTGTATTTCATTTTATTATCGTATCTTTACTGCTTTACTTTACTTTATCGCAATTTATATACCTGTACAAACACATTTTTAAAGATTGAAAACCTGGTCGCATATATCATGAACATATCACAATAACTTAAATTAGTCCTGTGTTCGACCTTGGATCACACCGAGAAACTTGCGGTGGAATTACACTTGGTTCCATTATAAGGAAACTTGTGACAATGCATGGCATACTACGTGAACAACCATCATTAACGCATATCTAGCGGTAGTATCGCATCATTTTGAGCATAGAACATCATCAATTATACCTATCAAAGATGCGTCAACATCGCTTCCGCAGGCGACGGCCCTTTCTCTATCCTTGAAGCTTCCGACACTCTCTCAAGCTTACCAGAACGATCTACCGGCACAACTTCTTCCCTCGTGTTTGCCTTAAAATGAAAGAAAACTAAAGACGTGCGAACGGAAGTATGAAATTTCTAACTGCTAAACTCGTGAACTGATCAACCCCTTCTCTGAAGAATGCCCTTGGTATTTATAGAGCATCCATGGTGAAAGGTGGCTTCTCTCTCCTAGTTGTACAGATGGGATAACTTTAATTCCTGACTGATGTGCCGAATAATTATCACCGATAAAGCTAAATGTACTTTATGACTGTTATCGGTTGTCAACTTAATTTGGATTCGACTGTTATCAACTTTCTGTCCCATCGCTCTTAATTATCCTTTCACCCGGATGCGCCCACCATGTTGCGCTGACCAAGTTACAGCGATCCTTCTCGAGCGAATGTTTGCGAGTAAGATCAACGCAAAGCCTTATGGTGAAGTTGCGCTCGACCAGTAAATTCCTATGATCGCAATCTTTGCATTGCGTTAATGCATATTCTGCACAAAAATACAAAAATCAACTGTTCTAATGCGCTGAACGCATGCGACCGCAATATCATGAAAACGATGCTTAATGGATGCTAGTTAACATATTTCATCAACGCAATCCAACATTGTTTAAGAACTTAGCACTATGATAACGTGCATTTTTGCCTGTTATCACACCCTCAAATTTAAACAATGCTTATCCTCAGGCATAAGCTAAAGATTCCTTTAGCAAGTCAACCGCAAAGTTCTTATTCAAGTCTCTTCTTAAAATATTTCTAAGATTTAGGGACTACAAGCTTAACTTTCAAAAGGAATTTACAAAATTCCGAAACATCGCATGATTTATTTCAAAAAGAAAATTTTCTACCGGGGTGTGAGGGTAGGAAAATTATATCTTTATCTATATGGACAATGATGAATATGAATGTAATTCAAGTTCATGTCCCCATCTATTGCACTAATGAATGAATGAAAGTTCTCTATATGCGCTCAAGTGCTTTGCGATAAAGATATTATGCGATACTACGTTCTAAGTGTATGCGTTGATAGTGATATGCTCGTAGTATATGATGAAGTAGTGCGTGTCACAAGTTTCCTTGCGCTGAAACCAAGTATAATTCGAACGCAAGTTTCTCAGAATGATCCGAGGTCGAACACGGGGATTGTTGTCGTTAAATGCGATACTAAGTGATATATGCGATTGGTTATAATAAAGAATAAAGAATTTTTGTTTTGCTGAAATATAAATTGCGCTGAAAGTAAAATACGTTGATAAAGTAAATTTCTAAACTACTATGATACAGGGGTCGAGGACTGGCTGTGAAGTTGTACAAAAGAATATATGAATGCGATGGCAAGTCTTATGAATGAGGCAGAAAGAGAATGAGTAAAGAGTAAAAACATTACAAGTTCATCAATCGCGTTAAGGACGCAACTAAGGTTCCGCTTACCTTTGGCATACACCATTCAGTGATTGTCCGCGTTACCATACGTCTATGGTGAAATAGAGATGAACGTGATGAACGCAAGGTTGTTTCCATCTCTGGAAATACTTCTCGCTTTAGTTAATACATTCTTCCAACCTTCTCTCGATAGGCGGAATAACATCTTCACTTCTGCTCTCACAGGTGAGGATGCCGTCGAGCATGCTTTAGCTAAACTTAATTGATTACCTTAACATAGATTAACTCACTCGCTTAATTCTCCCTTTTTACCTAGGGGATTAAGAACACATCATGGAGAAAATGGATGATAAATGTATGGAAAGGGATAGAGAGATGATAATGATGACGATGATAAAATTTAATTCTAAATATAAACGTTTGATACATGATTGTGAATGAGGGATTAAAAAAGATGAACACAAAAGATGAATTAAAGAATAGAAACAAATACTGAAAGAGTGTCAACGTCTTGACATAGATACCGATCGGAGACTTGTGCTTGCCAGCATATGGATGTAGAGGAGAGGAAAGTTTCCCTCCCAGGCTTGCTTTCCCGGTAGAATTGACCTTTTACACAGAGCTTCAGCTTCGAGAATCAGAAGAATTCCTTGCTCGGAGACTCACTTTTCGGCCTTGTCTTGTAGTTCTCCCAGATTTTCTCTGTAAAGTCTCTTTAGACCAGCCTCTCTCCCAACCCGTATATCTTTCAGCGAATTCAAGGAAGCTATTTATAGACAAGACCTTGGCTCTTTGAATTTGTGATCCCACTGTATAATTCTGATAATTCTTGCCATGGCGTAATGGAAAATTCCTCTGTGCTCCACGATCAATCTGTCAGAATTGCACAACAGAAAGCTATACACTTGTCAGAATCGTCAGCGACTGCATTGCTCTTCACATCTTCGATCGATCATCACATGCGGTGTTGTTTTTTATTATCGCATGCGGTTGAAATGCGTTGATCTCTAGAGTCCATGATCAATCGTCGCATGCGCCGTCATTGCGTTAATCATTTCTTCATTCTTGATCGATTGGCGCATGCGATGTAGATGCGTGATAACTTGTAGAAATACAAGTTATTTATACTGTTTTATTTAGATATTGCAGCAAAAAGAGGGGAAAGTTGCATTGTTAGTATACAAATTGGCTAAGAAATACGAAAATTATGAAATGTCGTAAATACACCCACTAACACAATTGTGATGGCGAATAGAATGTTTCAGTTTCTGTTTTGCAAGAAATGGGTCACCGCATGCGTTCATGGCTCGAAGACAAAATAAACAACGCATCTACGTCGCATTGCGCCCATCAATCAAGAATGAAGAGATGATCAACGCAATGACGTCGCATGCGACAATCGATCCCGAGCTTTAGCGATCAACGCAACTTTAACCGCATGCGGTAATAAAAAATAACAACGCATGCGGCGATAGATCGAAGATGTGAAGAGCAACGCATTCCCGGTTGATTCTAACAAATGTACAACTTTTAGTTGTGCATTTTTTACGGATTGATTGCGTAACAGAAAGGAATTTTCCATTCCGCCATTTTAGGAACTACCATAATTAGACAGTGGGGACCATAAACTCAAAGATCCAAGGTCTCGCCTATAAATAACTTCCTCAAATTCATTGATAGATATACAGATACACCTAGTTACAGAGAGATACTGATATTGAGAGAGAGGCTTGTCTGAAGCGACTACAGAGTAATTCCGGGAGAACTCCGAGCAGAGAATTCTTCCAATTCCCGAAGTTGAAGCTCTGTGTAAAGGTCAATTCTACCGGGAAAGCAAGCCTGAGAGGGAAGCTTTCCTCTCCACCACTTCCATACGCCGGCAAGTGCAAATCTCCGATCGGGATCTGTGTCAAGACGTTGACACTCTTTCCATATTTGTTTCTATTCTCTATTTCATCCTTTGTATTCAACTTCTTTAATCCTTCATTCACAACATGTATCAAACGCTTAATTTTAGAATTAAATGTTATCATCGTCACCATTATCTTCTCGCTATCTCTTTGCATATATTTATAATCCATTTTCTCCATGATGTGTTCTTAATCTCCGGAGTGAAAAGCGAGAATTAAGCAAGTGAGTTAATTTGTGTTAAGGAATTAATTAAGTTTAGCTAAAGCATGCTTGACAGCATCTTCACCTGTGAGAGCAGAAATGAAGATGTTATTCCGCCTATCGAGAGAGGGTTGGAAGAATGCGTTAACTATAGTGAGAAATATTTCCAGAGATGGAAACAACCTTGTGTTCATCACGTTCATTTCTGTTTCACCATAGACATATGGGAACGTGGCTGATCACTGAGAGGTGTACGCCAAGGGAAAGTGGAACCTTAGTTGCGTCCTTAACATGATTAATAAACTTGCGATGTTTTTTTACTTTTTACTCTTTCTCTTTCTGCTTCATTCATAAGACTTGCCATCGCATACATCGATTCTTTTGTACGACTTCACAGTCAGTCCTAGACCTCAGTATCATGTATCATATATCATAGTAGTTTAGGACTTTACAACGCATTTTTATTTTATCAATGCATTTTTTCTTTCATCGCAATTTATATTTCTGTACAAACCAACATTCTTTATTCATTATTTAAATCGGTTGCATGTATCACCTTTAATGGTTGGGGGAAGCATTTTCTTATCTGAACTTGGCAGGCATAAGTATCGCATTAACGACAACAATCCCCGTGTTCGACCTCGGATCACTCTGAGAAACTTGCATTGGAATTATACTTGGTTTCAGCGTAAGGAAACTTGTGAAATGCACTACTTCATCGCATACTACAAACATATCACTATCAATGCATACTCTTAGAACATAGTATCGCATAAATTATCTTCATTGTAAAGCACTTGAGCGCATTTAGCACATCATTCATTTCATCATCACAGTGCATGCAGGATAAAGGAAAATTAATCTTTTTCGTTACAATGCATTGTACATTTTGTCTTCGACCCATTAACGCATGCGGTGACCTATTTCCTGCAAAACAGAGACTGAAACATTCTATTTCACCATCACAAGGGGGTTAGTGGATGTGTTTATGACATTTCATAATTTCCGTATTTCTCAGCCAATTCTTATACTATCGACGCATCTTTCCTCTCTTTTTGCCGTAATATCTAAATAAAATAGCACAAATAACTCATATTTCTACAAGTTATCACACCCTCAAATTTAGATTTATGCTTGTCCTCAAGCATATCTTCAACTAAGGAAATTTCACTCAATTCATATCCTAACTTTACGTCGATTGGCTACTCCGAATGCTCCACCTCTACAACATTACTTAACAACGCAATTTCTTTCTATCCTTTAAAAATTCATCAACATGCACTACTTTATTCTTTTCTACAACAAACCTCTACCCAAAAATTCCCTTCTTGTTTTGAGAAGAATGTTTACCTCTTCTTGCAAAAATAACTAGGTGCGTCTTTATGCGGTGGCCTAGTTTGTGTCATTTTATTAGAGACTGCTGATCATGGTTACACCCTTCGTTTTGGCTTGCTCCCATGGGTGTCATGCGAGCATCCAACTACGGTTGTGTACCAATCTCAACTTCAACCCTTGTTTTTCATCCAAGTTTTACTTTTGCTGATCAGAGGAGTTGTCTCTTATATTCTTATTTTCTCTCTTTCTTTTTTTTTTCTTTTCATATTACGTCGATCCTGGAAACCTACCTTCGTTTTGACTTTCTCCCTTGGGTGACATGCGAACATCCAACTACGAGCAGGTTTCTTTCCCGACTTAACTCTTATCAGGTTGGGATTTTCCCTTGCGCTGACATTGGAGTTTTTATGATTTTTTTTTTTTGTTGATATAATGAACGCATTTTCCTGATAATGACTGCATCCGCTTGATCTCATTTGCTCAGACCTTCCCCACCCCAAATTTAGAGATGCGCAAGGTTCTCATTGCGTTCTTTTGGACAGAAAAGACAAAACACTTCTATACATAAATTGCTAAGGGTATTTCTTTTGTTGGTATTGCTATGAATTATCTAAGTGTTAGTCAGAAAGTGCAAAGTGTAAGAAATGTTGCTAACGGTATGCATACTACTCATCATGGCAGTGCAATTAATAACACAAAATAAAAGACAAGGAATATCGCAATAATTGACAAAGGTTGATAAGTGAAGAGGCTAACACATATGGAAAGAATAGTTACTCAGTTGTATTAAAATTAACTAAGTATACAAAGAATTACAATCATCGCAACACAAAATTTAAGCATGTACAAAAAAATCAAGGTATAGCTTCTATACATAAAAAAAAAAAAATAATACTGAATGAATAAAAGAATGGCCACAAATGAAAAATAGAAGATTTAATGAGAAGGTGGCACACCCCCAAATTTAGAGTTGCAGCGGGGGCTCTAGAGGAGGATTTTGCGGAGGAACTCGAGGAGCTTCGTCAAAATGCAGAGGTTGCTGTAAATGGGGAGGCACCATGGGACCATGTAAATAGGCTATCAAAAAGTTAAAGTATTCATGGTTGCGCTCCGCCATTTGTCTCTGGTTCAGGTGGATAGTGAAAATATTGTGTTGAATATTGATCAGCACCTACCGCGTCATCGCAATACTGCGTTCCACCTCTGCGTGGCTCTCTTGTAAATCTGTTATTCTTTAGTAGAAGAAATCTTGTTATTGAGAGAGAAGAAAACGCATCTCTGCTAGGTCAGCAGCAAGGGTTGCGGTGGTGGGATGCGCCTGCGATGTTTCACCATCAACAGTTTGAGGTTGAGTGGATGTGCCTTCACCCAAATCGTGTGGGTCGTCAACATGCGGCGATGGAGGTGAAAAATGCGGTGGAGATGGATGGGGGGAAGATTCTGCTAGGGATGCATTGTCTGAGTCTGGGGCGAGGAGGAGATTAGTAAAGTGTTCTGGGAGTGGGGAAAGGGGTTCCATAGGTGGGCTTGGAGGGCGAATAATTAAAGGTAAGGGGTCCAAGTATTTGGTCTTGCATTGATTGCTCTTGGACTTTTTCCTTGCCTTTGTCATCTTTGCACTGCTTCTTTGGCATTCAGATCGATGAGAGGCCGTTTAAGTGGAAGCTCTGGGTAGTGAGAAGAGTCCTTGAGATGCGTTCTCAAGATCTTTATGTTGATGAGACCGTGGACTTCTGGCATTGGCTCCTCTTCAATACCTACACCCACAGAGAGGCATAAGCTCGAAATCGTCCAAGGAAAGAAATATTGGCCTCTCACACGGCCTAGAAAGCCTCGAATTTGCTTCGCAATCAGTTGGCCCACGTCAATCGAAATACCACGTGCTATGCAATATGCGGCCATTACTCGATCCTTTGAAACTGATTTGTCATGCGATGTAGGGATGAGTCGCCTTTTCACCAAGTAAACCCAAAGACGCACTTTTGGAAGCAGTTTTTTGGACGCAAGGGTCTTAATGCCTTTCAAAGATATCGACCACTAAGTGCCCGATTGCGTTAATGTTCTCAACGCATCCTCCATATGTTCTTCTTCGGGATCATCAATAATTTTGTTACCTGGCGCATCTGGGATGTCCTTCATCTTATATAATTCGTTGATGTCCCTTGCGCTGAATGGCACTGTCCACCCTTTCATGATCACCGCATCTTTGGTGTCATGGAGTCGTCCATTATAAAAAGCTCTCACTACCGTTGAAATTATGATAGATGGGCATTGGCATAAAATCTCCCACCCATGCTCTAGCACAACACTTGTAATTAAATCAGGTAATGGCGTTGACGTAGGAAAGAACCCCTCTCTATCATCATGTCATCATTTTCCTTCTTCGTTGATGGGCGCCTTTTGGTTAATGCAAGCTCGCTGCTTCCGACTTTTGCTTTGCCCTTATCTTGAGCCAACGCAAGGCAGGACTTTTGTCTTTGTTTGCGTTCTCGTTCCTTGCGCTATTCTTCTTCTTCCCTTCTCCACTTCGTAACTTTTTTTCTTTTATTCTCTTTGGCGTGCTACATACTGGCCTTGCACCGTTTCTCCTTCTCTTCCTTCTTCTTTTTTTCTTCCTCTTCTTCTTCTCTCATTTCTTTTTCAAATTGCTCCAAGGCCAACGATATGCGCTACTCATCCTCGAGCCTTTTTCTTTCTTCTTCTACTGAAATTGCATTGTTACAACGCACCTTCTCATCGTGGAGTTTTCTTTCCAAATCGCCAGATGCCAAGATTTGTGTGCACGTAACATCTTTTCTTGCTTTTCCTCTTCTTCTCTTCTTCTCCTTTCATTCTCTTCTGCTATGCATTGTAAAAATTGTGGGTCACTTGTTGACCTTTGCGGCGTATTCTCCTTGCGATGCCGCATTAGAGAGGTAATGTCCGGGTCTTCTCTGTCTTCAGTTGCAACCATCCTGATATGCGTTGATGACTCTTGAGATTGCACTGATTCTTTTACTTGCGGTGACACCCCCTCTTCCACCCTTACGGTGGTGGATTCTCCATTGACATCCAGGATTTTAGCCCTATTCCTCTTTTCTTCCTTCTTTAGGTGCTTCTCTTCTCGCCTGCGCTGCCTCTTCTCACTCGGCTTCTTTTCCTTCTTCTCCTTCTTTGGCTGGGCCTCTTCATCTCCTTCTACCCGCTTCGCCTTGTTTTTTCTTTTCTTCTTCTTTTCAGCCGTCTCAGGATGCTTCTTCGCTCCCACTTCCTCCAAAGCACCCCTGGTGGGTCCCTCATAGGATTCTGTTTGAACAGTCTTCTTAAGATCCGTAACGGTCAGGGCGCTTCTTCGCGAAGCTTCTACCATCTTCTCCTCCAAAGGCAAGGGCTGATTAATAACTCTGGCTTCGGGTAGCCCTCCCTCTTTCTCCATGTTGCTCAGGATGCTCCCAAATACTTCTTTTTCATCTCTTCTTTTCTTCTCACTTTTCGATGACAGTACTGGGAGTGGGGCACTCTCCTTGTTCGGTCCCTCTCGGATGAGTGGTTTGGCTACAACGGGTTTTCACCGAGGTTTTTCGGTGATTCTTTGAATAGGCTTCGGCTGGGCGGCAAGAAGGCGGCTTGCTACGACGAATGGCACCTCTCGTGTAGTGGGGGCTAAGGAAGGTGATGAATGTAGGGAAGATGAATGTGAGGATTGCTCGGCCATGGTTTCGGCGAGTGAAAGAGTTGGAAAATTTCTTTGGGACTTAGGAAGAAATTTCGAACGTTTGGTATGCAGAGGATTTTCTTAGGGTTTCTTTTTGCTAGAGATTCAATTAAACTTCCTCAGATGAAGGAGGAGGGGATGTATAGGTTGGGCCTTGATGGGCCCAACACAAACTCTGCGTGGCAGGCTTTGAGGTTCTCAAAAAGCCTACCCGTTGCATTCCTCGCATTTATGAATTAGCAGAAAAGGACATCCTTTCATCTGCTAAGTCAACATTTCCTTGGAAACCTAAACGATTGGACTACTCTCTCGCAAAAAGAATTTATCTTTTGTATTTTATTCGGATGGGCGCAAGGTTTAAGATTAACGCAATGCTTCCGTTACCGCAAATGCATATTTGTAGAGGACGAGCAACAACACATGCATTAGCGTAACATACCCCTCAACTCAACGCATTTCTGGAGCACGGAGCACGAGCGCACGGTATTTCTACTGGCGCAACACTACCTCGACATTGTGCGTTTTTGCTAAGGACGGGCACAAAATACATATGCACGTAACACACCCCTCAGCGCAATGCATTTGTGTAAGATGGATGCAAAATGTATCTTATCAATGCAAGATGCACCCGTCATCGCAATGCCTACCGGATGTTTATTAAAGTTTATTATTATTATTATTATTATTATTATTATTATATATTTCATAAAAAAAGTAAGTCGATAAGACTTTGCGATCATTTTCTTTTCAGTCAATCATTCACGGAGATTTGAGAACAATGCAAACTATAGCAGAAAAGTAAGTAAATTGAACAAGGCATGGAAATAACGCAATTGAATTAAATTGAAAGTAATTTCGGAAAGAAGTAAAGGCTATTTAGTAAGCAGTAAATACTGCAATGTAGAAAACAGTAAAGGAAAGCGATATAGAAGTGATTAAACATAGATTCTAGGGATGTTGATTGAAAGATAAATTCCTCATGATTACCGCAATATGCATCCCCGCAGGCGGTCGAAATTTCCTACGCAATGTCATCAAGGACATCGTTCCTTCCCATGAGATATCGGGGCTTCTTAGTTAATTGGCAGCGTTCCCAGTGTTCTGTTGCGAAGCTCAGCTGCCAATTGCCCGACTTGGATCTCCAAGTTCCTTATTGAAGACGTCTGTGACTGCATGACTGTGTCATTTTTCTAAATGTATTGTTTTAGCAGGGACTCCAATGATGATGAATTTACAGAGGTGTTTGACGTGGACGGTTGGTTATGTGGTTGACTTTGGTGACTCTGATTTTGATTCTGGTGAAAAGATGGAGGATTTCCTCAATTCCCTGAATTATTGTTCTGATGATTCCTCTGGCCTTCTTGGTCAATGTTACCTCCCCAACTGAAGTTAAGGTGATTCTGCCAACATGGATTGTAATTGTTGCTGTAAGGGTTGTTTTGGATAGCAAACACTGATTGTGGGTTCGATGGGCATATCTCTGCAACATGACCCCCTCTGCATTGGCTGCAACTTATTGTGGCCACTTGCGCCAGCAAATTTTGTTGCGCTGCACCTTGAGAGAGGGCACCCTGATTAATTGCCATCGTTTGAAGGAGAGAGGTCACCACGGCCATTTGCGCGGCCAAGGTTGTCATTGTATCCATTGGTACAATTGCGTTTTCAGTCACCGCGGCCAAGGTTGTCATTGTATCCATTGTATCCATTGGTACAATCGCGAATGATTGATTGAAAGATGCAGCTGAGCGACGCAAATGCGGAGGATTGCGACACGTATACAACTAACCATTGTGCAGATTTGACGGTTTGATTGCATAACAGAATGAATATTTATTCCTCCATCTTCGGAATTTCCATAACAAGAAGTGGGGTCCACAAGCCAAGAGTCAAAGCTTTTCACCTATAAATACCCTTGATACGGGTATAATTGAAACAAGGGCTAATTGATGCTAGATTATTGAGAGAAAAACTGAGCTGAGTACTGATCGGAAGAAATCTGGGAAAAGAAGAGACAAGGCCGAGATGTGAGTCTTAGTGCGAATCTACCAGATCCCCGCCGTGAAGCTCTATGCTTAGATCCCTGCTACCAGTTGAGCAAGCCTGAGAGGGAAGCTCATCCATCCGTTCACTCCATCCATGCCGGCAAGCAAATCTCCATCCAGATCGGCGCTAAGATGTTGGAGCTTATTTGTATTTGTTTCTAACTCTATTTCATCAAGTGTATTTCATCTTCTTAATCTCTTCATTCATAAATCATGTATCAGACGCTAAATAGTTTTATTGAATGTCTCGATCATTTTCATTTCCATTTCTCTGTCTATTTCCATTCTTCCATTAATCGTTTTCTCATGAAGTTTTCTTAATACCTTTGTAATTAATATGGATTAAACGAGTAACTTAATCTATGCTAAAGAGATAAATGCGTTTAGCTAAGGCATGCTAGACGACATCTTCACATGTGAGAGCAGAAGTGAAGATGTCATTCTAATATTTTGAGAGAAGATTAGAAGAATGCGTTAACTAAAGCGAGTAGTACTTCCAGAGATGGAAGCAATCTTGCGTTCATTACGTTCATCCCTGTTTCACCACAGAGATGGGTGAATGCGTCCGATCACTGAGAGGTGTACGCCAAGGGAAAAGCGGAACAGTACTTATATCTTTAACGCAATTACAGAACATGCACTGTTTATATTAGTTATCTTTTCTGTTTCTACTTTGCACATAAGACTTGTCACCGCATTATACGATCTTTGTATAATCTTCACAGCCAGCCTTGACCTCAGTATCTTGTATCACGAAACCTGTATCTTGTATCATCTTAGCTTAGATTTACTTTATCATAATTTACTTTAATTCAATTTATGTTATTATCGCATTTTTACCACTTTACTTTACTTTATCGCATGTTTAATTAATTACACACAAAATTCTTTTATAATTTGAAAAAAAAAAACCCTGGTCGCATATATAAAAAACATAGCGCAATAACCTCAAACAATCCCTATGTTCGACCTCGGATCACACTGAGAAACTTGCGGTGAAATTATACTTGGTTTCAACGCAAGGAAACTTGTGACAACGCACAACATACTATAAGAACATTCGTTAATAATGCATATCTAGAAGTAGTATCACATATCATCGCATGAAATCTATGTCATCAAGTTCATGGCATGGACTTGCATCATAGTAAAAAATACACGTTACAAAATGCGATCAAGGATGACCTTGGCTTCCGTGTAGGTCTTATCCATAAATCTTTCCGCTACAGAGGCATTAGCAACAGCTTGCGTTGACCGATTTAGGTCATTATAAAAAGTCTCCATCAGAATGCAATCGGGAATCCCAATATGCGAACAATTCTTCACCAATCTTCTGAGATGCACCCAGGCGGTGCTTAGAGTCCCGTTCTCCATCTGCTCGAAATTAAACACATCCTTCCGTCTCCTTACGTTGACGGCTAGAGGGAAGAATTTCTTCATGAACCGCTCCACCAACTGGCCCCATGAAGTGATCTCATTTGGCTCCAACGAATGAGCCTACCTCTTTGCCTCATCCCTCAGTGTGTACGAGAAGAGGTAAAGTCTAATTCCTTCAGGGGTGACACCAGGGATGGATAAAGTGTTGCACATCTACAAAGCTGGTCAGATGGGCGTGCGAGTCTTCACCTTGTAGACCTCCAAATTGCCCCATATTTTGTATCAAAGGTATATAAATTTATTTCAAGATGAATTAAAGAATAGAAACAAATATTGAAAGAGTTTCAATGTCTTAACACAGATACCGATCGGAGACTTGGGCTTGCCAGCATATGGATGTAGTGGAGAGGAAAGCTTCCCTCTCAGGCTTGCTTTCCCAGTAGAATTGACCTTTTACACAGAGCTTCAGCTTCGGGAATCAGAAGAATTCCTTGGTCGGAGACTCACTTTTCAGCCTTGTCTCGTAGTTCTCTCAGATTTTCTTTGTAAAGTCTCTTCAGACCAGCCTCTCTCCCAACCCATCTTTCAGCGAATTCAAGGAAGCTATTTATAGACAAGACCTTGGCTCTTTGAATTTGTGATACCATAATTCCTGCCATGGCATAATGGAAAATTCCTGCCATGGCATAATGGAAAATTCCTTTCTACTCCACGATCAATCTGTCAGAATTGCACAAAAGAAAGCTGTACACTTGTCAGAATCATTCGCGAATGTATTTCTCTTCACTGTGGTGTTGTTTTTTATCACCGCATGCAGTTGACATACGTTGATCTCTAGAGTCTATGATCGATCGTCGCATGTGTCGTCATTGCGTTGATCATTTCTTTGTTCTTGATCGATTGGCGCAAGTGATGTAGATGTGTTGTACATTTATTCTTCGAGCCATTAACGCATGCGGTGACCTATTTCTTGCAAAACAGAGACTAAAACATTATATTTCACTATCTCAATGGGGTTAGTGGATGCGTTTACAACATTTCATAATTTTCATATTTCTCAGCCAATTCTTATACTATCGACGCAACTTTCCTCTCTTTTTGCCACAATATCTAAATAAAACAGTACAAATAACTCGTATTTCTACAAGTTATCAGGTTGTCAAATGATTTTATCCTTGCACAAAAATTTTCTTCATTGATATTTTTTTTCTGACCTTGCGTTGGTCCAAGTGCCTTGCCTTCGTTTTGGCTTGCTCCCACGGGTGTCATGCGGACATCCAATTACGAGCAATGCACTCTTTCTCAGACTAAACTCATACCAATTTGGCAGTAGAGTTGTAGTCATTTGTTTATGTGTTGATCCTGGTGACTTACTTTCGTTTTGGCTTGCCCCCACGTGTAGCATGCGGACATCCAACTACGGGTAAGTGTTGTAATACCTCGCACATTTTTTTAGTAATAATGTAATTTCAGTAACTTTATTATTTGGAATTTCAGTAATTGTTATTAGTTGGAGGGCATTTTTGGAATTTTGGACTTCAAGTGTAAGTGGGGGAATTTAATTGTTGACATGAAATTATTAAAATTGGAAATTAATGGCAGGAATTAATTTTCTTTTGAAACGGAAAGGAATTTAATAGTAAAACGGAAAGGAATTAAATGTAATGGAATTTAATAGTATAAAACTAAAAGAAATTAAATGTAATTATATTTATTTTCTTTTTTGTTTTATTATTATTATTGTTGTTGTTGTTTTTTAAAAAAATAAAACCCCACCTCCCATCTGTTCATTTTTCCCTTCCAATGAACAACGACAATACCCACAATCTCCAACCAATGTCCTCTGACGCCGTAGCATACAACTTCAACGGCCACAACGCTTGCGACTTAGATTTGAGTTACCCACTTCTTAATAGCTCCAAATTTCGAACAACAACCAACAAGGATTAAAGTTGTTTTTCATGTTTCTTTGATTCAAGGTTCCATTGGGCAAGGAAGAGGTTGAGCTTCTAGTTTCTAGAGTTTGTGATTAGAGGTAAGTAATCTTACTACTGGAACTGCCCACGGGCCAGGCATTAGGTGTATACTAGCATGATAAATGAATGTATGGCAGAATGACAGCATGATAGATTGATAGTATAACATGATCAAAGTATGTTCTGTTACGAGATCCGAATTATTTATTTATGCACATAGACACTTGAATGCTAGTATGAGATGGTATGTGCTTCCATGGTTGTATTTGATCTGATGATGTTGACGTCTACATGTATGTTGTAGAACCATGATGTTGAGGTATATGTGTATGTTGTAGAGCCATGATGTTGAGGTTTATATGTATGTCATAGATTCGTACAGTGATGATTATGATGTTGAGACTGTGCAAATGTCCTTAATGATTAGTTAGATGCCCATTAGATTTTGTGTTTCCTTCGAGATTCACCAGTTTGTATTTCCTTCAGGATTCACCAGTTTGTGTTTCCTTCGAGATTCACCAGTTTGTGTCTCCTCCGAGATTCACCAGAGGTAGTGGGCATACTTAAATATAGTAGGATAGGACTCAGTCTCCTTCTTGCTTCAGTGCATATGTGTCCTTGAGGACTAAAGCAGTTTATGTGTTTCACCAGAGGTAGGCATCTAGAGGACATAGATGTCAAGCCTAACCCCAGTAGTGGGGTTACTTATTGAGTATTTTATACTCATTCTTTCTCATGTTATTGTTTCAGGTAAGGGTAGGGACGCGCCGGCGAATGACAAGCGAAATCCGTGATCGAGCCACTGCGACTAGTTTTTACGCTTCCGCATCATGAAATTTACATCTTTTCATGTTTCTCTTAATTTTTAGTTTTGATGTTTAAAACTTACATTTAAGAATCGTTTTTCAGACTTATTTATTATCCTTTATGATTTATGGGTACCCTACTATTGATTTAGTATTTGAATTTAATGAAAGTATTTTGAACTTACTTTATTTAATTAGCATTTATTTTGCCATAACCGAGTATCGTTTTGAGTTCCATGCATGCATGTATTTAGTAATGTCCTAACTTAAGTCCTAGGGGATCGAGTCAGTACAAGTGCCTTTCACAACTTAACTCTTATCAACATGGGTTTCCCATTGCGTTGACAGTGGAGTTGTTATTCTCAATATATATATATATATATATATATATATATATATATTTAGAGAATAGCAAGGTCGAAAATAAATACCTCACCCCCAAATTTAAAATGCAGCAATATCCTCATTGCCAAAAGATGAAAATAAGTCATGCGATGTTCTAGAATGCGTTGTAAAGAGAGTTTGAAAGAAAGCTAGCAAACCCCTAACTTCGAGAAATATTTCATGAGGTGACTATCTTAAGACTAAGTTGACTCTAGTATATACGAAAGAAATAGAAGCATATTTTTCATCATTGAAGTCATACATGACAAAGAATAGAATGCGGTAAACTACTAAATTTATCTATGTCAAATGATTGCAGTAACTGAAGAGGATGCAGTGATAAGACTTTTAACACTAACATGCGATGTGATAGCGCAAAATTTGAAATAAGGATAGGGAAGAGTACACTTCCAAATTTTGCGCTGTCGCCCGCATTGTGTATTGACGCATCCATCCTTGTGGTGATCTATCTTCTGTGGATTGCGGTGATGGGGTGAGATCATTTGCTTCTTCTTGTAACATCTCTACAATCCTGTGCCTTAATCGTTGTAAACAGACAAAGAGAGGGTCAAATGATTTAAAACAAAACAACAAGTGTTTTTCTTTTTTAGAGAGAACGAAAATTAAACAAGATTGAAATAGCTAAATAATAGTAAAAGTGACGAAGGAATAAGTGTTCATGAGTCAAGTAATGGGTAGTCCGGGTTTTTCAACTTTACGGAGGCTTTTTCTAGCTGAAAATCACCTTAGCAATATGCTTGAACTCGCTGTCCATTAACCTTAAATGTTTGTCTGCCATCCTCAGTGATTAGTTCCACCGCACCATATGGAAATATTTCTTTAATGATGAAGGGACCGGACCAGCATGATTTTAATTTTCCCAGGAAGAGCCGCAGTCTTAAATTGAAGAGTAAGACTTTTTTCCCAACTTGGAGGTTTCTAGCGCATATGCATTTGTCATGTCAGCGCTTGGTGTGCTCTTTATAAATCTTCGCATTCTCATATGCGTTGATCCTCCATTCTTCTAGCTCGACCAGTTGCATTTTTTGTGCTTCTCCTGCTTTTTTTAAAATCAAAATTCAGCTTCTTGACTGCCCACAGTGTCTTATACTCCAGCTCTAAAGGCAAATGACACACCTTGCCAAATACCAACGCATATGAGAACATACCTATTGGTGTTTTGAATGCGGTCCAGTATGCCACAACGCATCGTCATGCTTTGTTGCCCAATCTTTCCATGAAGGCTTTACTACCTTCTCAAGTATCAGTTTAATTTCTCGATTGGACACTTTAGCCTGACCATTCGCTTGTGGATGGTATGTGATAACTTGTAGTTTAATTTCTCGATTGGACACTTCAGCCTGACCATTCGCTTGCGGATGGTATGTGATAATTTGTAGAAATACAAGTTATTTATGCTGCCTTATCTAGATATTGCGGCCAAAAGAGAAGGAATATGCGTCGATTGTATGAAAATTAGCTTAGAAATACAATAATTATGAATTATCGCAATTACACCCACTAACATCATCAAGATGATAGAAGAGGATATTTCTATTCTATTTTGCAGGAAACCAAGTCACCGCTTGCGATCAAGGCTCAATGAGAAAATGAATAATGCATCTCCGTCACATTGCCCTCGTCAAACCACAATGAAGAGACGACCAATGCAATGACAGTGCAATATCACAGTCGATCCTGAGCTGAACTTCAACCGCATGCGGTAATAAAAACAACACAGCATGCAAGCACACGATCGAAAGACGCAGCTGAGCGACGCAAACACGGAGGATTGTGACACGTGTACAACTAACCGTTGTGCAGATTTGACGGTCTGATTGCATAACAGAAGGAATATTTATTCCTCCATCTTCGGAATTTCCATAACAATAAGTGGGGTCCCCAAGTGAAGAGTCAAAGCTTTTCACCTATAAATACCCCCATAGAATTCAGAGAAGATATACTTGATACGGGGTTAATTGTTACGAGGCTATCGAGAGAGAGCAGATCTGAGTGCTGATCGGAGGAAATCTGGGTAGAGAAAAGATAAGGCCGAGAGGTGAGTCTCAGTGCGATCCTGCCAAATCCCCGTCGAGAATCTCTGTACCTAAATCCCTGCTAGCGGTTGAGCAAGCCTGAGAGGGAAGCTCATCCTTCCGTACGATCCATCCACGCCGGTAAGCGAATCTCCATCCAGATCGGCGCCAAGATGTTGGCGCTTATTTATATTTGTTTCGAACTCCAGTTCATCAACTGTATTTCATTCTCTTAATCTCTTCATTCACAAATCATGTATCAGATGCTAAATAGTTTTATTGAATATCTCGATCATTTCCATTTCCACTTCTCTGTCTATTTCTGTTCCTCCATTAATCGTTTTCTTCATGAAGTTTTCTAAATCCCTTGGTAATTAATATGAATTAAACGAGTAACTTAATCTGTGTTAAAGAGATAAATGCATTTAGTTAAGGCATGCTAGACGACATCTTCGCCTGTGAGAGCAGAAGTGAAGATGTCATTCTGATTTGTCGAGAGAAGGTTAGAAGAATGCGTTAACTAAAGCGAGTAGTACTTCTAGAGATGGAAGCAACCTTGAGTTCATTACGTTCGTCCCTGTTTCACCACAGAAATGTGGGAACGCGACCGATCGCCAAGAGGTATACGCCAAGGGAAAAGCAGAATAGTACTTATATCTTTAACGCAATTAAGGAACATGCGCTGTTTATATTAGTTATCTTTTCTATTTCTACGCCGCACATAAGACTTGCCACCATATTACACGATCTTTGTATAAGCTTCACAGCCAACCTTGACCTCGGTATCTTGTATCATGAAACATGTATCTTGTATCATGTTAGCTTAGGTTTACTTTATCGCAATTTACCTTATTATCGCATCTTTACCACTTTACTTTACTTTATCGCATATTTAATTAATTGTACACAAAACTCTTTTATTAATTTGGAAAACCCCTGGTTGCATGTATCATAAATGTAGTGCAATAACCTCAAACAATCCCTGTGTTCGACCTCGGATCACATCGAGAAACTTGCAGTGAAATTATACTTGGTTTCAACATAGGAAACTTGTGACAACACATAGTATACTACAAGAATCTCATGAATAATGCATATCTAGAAGTAGTATCGCATATCATTGCATAAAATCTATGGCAACAAGTTTATGGCATGGACTTGAATCTTGCTTGTAGTTCATAGATTCAAAATTTTCCGTTACAAGTTTATGTCACCGTTGCTGGGGATTGGTTAATGGTTTATTGTTTGAGTATGTTTATGGTATCTTGCAGGACAGATCTCGTTGTATTGGTTGTTCAACGCGGAGAGCAGCTTGACGGTTTATGAGTATTGGTGTTGAACCAGAATTCGAAGCTGACCCTGAGATCGAGCGTACCTTTCGCACACGGGCACATCAGAATTTGATAAGGAGAAGGAAAGCAGCGAGTATGGCAGATAATAACGATAATACGGTTCCCATAGAAAATCAAGGGGTTGTTCGACCAATGCAGGATCCTGTGTTCCTTGCTACTGATCGCAACATTCCCATGAGGAATTATGCAGGACCCAACTTGTATGACTTTTCGCTTGGGATTTCGAGGCTTACTATTGAGGAGAACGCAAGGTTCGAAATAAAGCCGGTCATGCTACAAATGATCCAAAATGCAGGGCAATTTAGGGGTCTGCAAGGTGAAGACCCGCATGCCCACTCGACCAGCTTTGTCGAAATGTGCGACAACTTCTCATTACCTGGCATTACCCCAGAAAGCATTAGATTGTATTTGTTCCCTTACACCTTGAGGGACGAAGCCCAGAGGTGGGCTCACTCACTAGAGCCGAACGAAATCACATCATGGGATCAGCTGGTAGAGTGATTCATGAAGAAGTTCTTCCCATCGGCCATCAACACAAGGCAATGAAAGGATGTGCTTGAACTTTGAGCAAATGGAAAATGAGACCCTAAGCACCGCCTGGGTGCAATTTAGAAGATTGGTGAAAAACTACCCGCATATCGGGATCCCCGATTACGTTTTGATGGAGACATTTTATAACGGCCTGAACAGATCGACGCAGGCTATTGCTGACACCTCCGCAGCAGGGGGTTTTATGGACAAAACGTATACAGAGGCCAAGGTCATCCTTGACCACATATCGCGGAACATGGATGATTGGATTGATGATGGCTATGGAGGCTGAGGTGCCCGAAAGAAGAAAGAACGAAACTACCATTGTCCCTGCGGAGACAATGACCACACTGGTCGCTCAGATGGCCGCAGTGACCTCGATCCTCCAATCGATGGCAATCAACCCGCTGCACCGGCTCAAGTGGCCGCAATAAATTGCATTAATTGTGGAGGGGCTCATGTAGCAAAAATGTGCCCATCGAATATCCAGCAAGTATGCGTCATCCAAAACAACCCTTCAGCAACACCTACAATCCGGGTTGGAGGAACCATCCTAACTTCGGTTGGGTAGGGAATCCTAACCAAGGGGGGCCAAGCCACCATCAAAGTGGCAGTCGAGGAAATCCTCTTTTTCACCATAACTCGAATCTGGGGCAACCAAGGCAATCACATAATCAGCAACCCTCATCTTAAAACACCTCTGGAAGCTCATTGAAGGCCCTACTGAAACAATACATGGATAAAAAAGATGCAGTAATGCAGGCGCAGACATCTTTAATTAGAAATTTAGAGATCCAAGTGGGCCAGCTGGCATCCGAGCTGAGAAATAGAGCACCAGGAACATTGCTCAGCAACTCAGAAGCCCCGGGATCTAATGGAAAGGAACAATGCCCCTAGGACATTGGGCAGGCAAGCCGGACTGCCTGTAGAATGTGGATTGCGCTCATTCAAAGAAATGCATCTCCCGATCCATATCTCACATCTATGTTTAAATGCTTTCTTTAAATTTCTGCCTTATTGAATTCCTGAATTTTGTCTTTACTTCTTCATTTAATTCGTTTCATGAATTTATGAATTTATTCTTCATTTATTTCCCTTGCATTTATGTCTGTACCGTCTTTTCTGAATTTTGTCTTTTCTGTAATTAATGTGTTAGTCCTTAATTGGTGAAGGAATGAGAAATAAAGAAAAATTTATTGCTGCAAGTCATAGAAACTTGTGTTGATGAATAAATAAATAAAATGAAACAATCAACAACCAGTATTCAAGGCGATAATGGACGTATCTTGAACCAATAAGATACGCTTTGTATTCACCCAACTAAATTGTGTTGAGCCGAGGGGTGTGTTGCACGCATGTGTATCCTTTGCTCGTCCTTAGCTAAATGCACTATGTTAAGGTAGTGATGCGCTGGTAGCAATGTTGTGCACCCGATCCTCCAGAAATGTGTTTAGTTAAGGGGTGTGTTGTGGGGATGCGTTGTTGCCAGTCTTCTGCGAAGATACAGTTGCGTTGATAAGCACATTGTGTTCATCTTTACCTTGCATTCATTCGAATAAAAAATTAAAGAAAATTCTTTTTGAAATTTGAGAAGACCAATCGTTCCATATTCCAACGAAATGATGAAGTCTACAGACAAAAGGACGTTTTTCTGAAATTCCATAAATGAGGGAAGTTCGAATGACGGTCCTTTTGAGTGTTTCGAGGCCTATTGCTGCAAAAATCGCATTGGGCCCACTACGGCCCAACCCATAAATAGGAACCCTACCCCGTTTGTGAACTCTTTACCTCATTTGCAAAATGAAAACCCTAGCGCCCATCATACAGAGCTTTCTTCTTCCCCCAAACCCTAACGACCTTTCCAGTTCTCCTAAGCTTATCATCCATGGCCAACCAAGCTTCCCAACACTCTACCTCACCATCAACCCCTTCCTCTGACCAAATCGCCATGTGAGAAGCAGCATTCCTCATTGCCAGTCACAGACTTGCTGCCCAACCCCACACTGTCCCTAGAATCTACCGTAGAACCCGGAGAAACCCCTTAGCCGTCAGACCTCCTCAGTTCAAGAAGGGGCAAAGCACTAAGAACACCCTAGTTCTAACTCCTGCCGTCTCAACTAAGAGTGAGAAGAAGAGGCACGATGACTCGGAGGTGTTTGGTAACATTCTGAGAAATCTGGAGCAGGGAGGAGGATTACCTGAGGCAGGGGTTGTAAACCAACCATTGTCGACGGAGGAGGTGACGGTGGCAGTGACTGAAAAGGTGGTGATGGAGAAGGAAGTAGTGAATGAAGAGGTGGCTGGAAGAGGCACTCTGGGCTTAGAGACTCCTGAGGTGACTACTAATGCAGAAACCTATGACAGAACCTTCAAAGTTACGGTGGAGGAAATTGCGGTGGCTGAGGTTGCGGTGGATGAGGTTGTAGTGGAAACACAACCAGAAAGTAGTTGAAGAGAAAAATAAGAAGAAGAAAAGCAAAGGAAGAAAGGCTGGAGAGGCTGAATCTTCTCATCATCACAAGGAGAAAAGGAATAAAGAAAAGAAGGATGATGACAAACATGAGGAGGCCAAGATGGAAAGGAAGAAGAGAGAGAAGGAAGAAAGAAGAATGCGCCGACGTGAAGAAAGGCGCCTAAGAAAAGAGGAAGAAAAGAAGCAGAGGGCTACGAGCCTGGAAAAGGATGGAGAATCAACCTCTGTAAGGGAGGACAGGGGGGAAACAACACAATTGATGGAATCGGCACAACCTGAAAAACCACAAATGGTTGCGACGGAGGAAGGCAAAGAAGGAGAAGATACCCCCCTGATGCAGCATCGCAGGGAGAATGCACCATAAGGGTCTACTGTTGACCCTCAAAGATTAATCATCGCATTAGAAGAACAGGAAAGAAGGAGAAAAGAAGAGGAGGAGAAACAGAGAAAATGGATCGCGCAAAATTCATCATGGCAGAAGGAAATCGCAGAAAAATACTGCAAGATGAGGAAATGTGCAGTAATAATGAGATCGCAAGGCTTGAAGCGATAAGGCAGCGCGAGGAGGAACAACATCTGTTGCTGGCCTCCAAGCAGTTTGTAGAAGAGTTTGAGAGAGAAGAAAGAAAAGAGGAAGAGAAAAAGAAGAAGGAAGAAGAGGAGAGGAGATTGGAAGAAGAGAAGGAGAAGAACCGCGAAGCTAATAGGCGGCGCTTACAAAAGAAGAAGGGTAAAGAACTCACAGAATGTGAGAAGAAGGAACAACGCAAAGAGCAGAAGAAGAAGCAAAGGCAAGCAGCCCGCCTTGCGTTGGCCAAAGAAAAGGGCAAGGCAATCGCGGAAATTAGTGAGCCTGCGTCGGTAAGGAAGCGTCCATCGAAGAGAAAAGAGAATGATAACATGCTAATAGAGATGAGCTTCTATCCTGCGCCAACGCCACTACAAACCTCATCATAAGTGTGATTATGGAACATGGTTGGGACACATTTTGCCAATGCCCAGCCATTATTATGCCACAGGTAGTGAGGAACTTCTACAGCGGGCGTCTACACGGAACTAGGGATGCGATGACCTTCAAAGGAGAAACGGTGTCCTTCAGTGCAAGGGACATCAATGAGATATACCAAATGAAGGATAACCCGGATGCACCGGGGAACAAAATTATTGATGACCCCACAGAGCAACAAATGGAAGATGCGCTTAGAGTTTTAACACAACTGGGCACAAAGTGGTCGATTTCACTCAAAGGCATTCGCATCCTGGCATCCAAGTCCTTGCTTCCAGAGGGAAGGCTTTGGGTCTACTTTGTCAAGAAGCGGCTAATCCCAACAACGCATGATAAGATGATTTCAAGGGATCGAGTCATGGCCGGTTATTGCATTGCACACGACATTCCAATTGACGTAGAGCAGCTGATCGCAAGATAGCTTAGAGCACTGGTGGGGCACATCCGAGGGCAGTACTTCTTTCCATGGACTGTTTCAAGTCTGTGCCTGACAACGGGCGTGGGCATTGATGAAGAGCCTATTCCTGAAGTCCACGACCTCATCAATATAAAGATCTTGAGGTTGCTCCTCAAAGACTCCCCACATTGCCCTGAGCTACCCTTAAAGAGGCCCGCAATCGATCTCAATGCACCGTAGGAACCAAAGCCTAAGAGACAACGCAGAGAAGACAAGGGAAAAGAAAAGGTCCAAGAGTCACCAACGCATGATCCAGAACCCGTTACCAATCTTCTTCTCCACTCCATGAACACGTTACCAATCTTCTCCCGTTCCCAATTCTACAACTGTTTACCCAGCAGCCCTAGCTTCACCCTCAGCATCCTCACCGCAACCCCCCATCCCACCGCCACAAGTTGATGACCCATACGATTTGGGTGAAGGCACCTCTGCCCAACCCCAAAACGATGCTGGCAAGACATCGCAGGCAAAACCTTCCATCACCTTCCTGGCTGCTGAGTTAGCCGAAATATGGTCCCTTCTCTCTCAACAACATCAACTTTTTACTCAATAGCAAGCCTTCTACAATCAAATATTTGAGGTGGTAATGGAGATAATCGATGATATACAACACAGTGCTGCCATATCAAGGGAGGCATTGATCAACATGCAGCACAATATTTATAAGGTCCATCGGCACCAACGACAGATTGCGGAGCGCAACCAGGAGTATTTCAATTTTCTCACCGCATATCTTCATGGTCCGATGGTGCCACCGCATCTCAGGCAACACTTGAATTTTGAAGAGGCTCCCTTAGTACCACTTTAAAACCCTCCTCTAGATCCTCCTGCTCCTCAACAATGATCCTCACATATTTTTTTTATGCGGCCATTCTGCAATATTTTTATTCAATTCATTATTTTTTTTAAGTTAACGAAATTCTTTGATTCTTTGTATAGACGAAAATTTTTGTATTGCGTTAATTCTTAATTCTTTGTATACTTTGTTAATATTCAATACAATTGAGTAAATATTCACTCCTTTTTGCCTGTACCTTTTTCTTTATCATCCTTTGTTAATATTTGCAATATTCTTAATCTTCTATTTTTGCGTTCTTCATTGCACTGCCATGATGTAATATATGTTTATACTTAGAAACATTTCACATAATTTGTAAATTTTGACTAACAGTTAGTTAATTCTTAGTTTAGCAGTACTTTATCTTTTATCTTTCAAAGTTCTGCTCAAACCTTCTTTCTGAAATTTTCTTCTAAGTGTTTGTCTAGTCTATCCAAACAACGCAATGAAGACCTTGCGCATCTTTAAATTTGGGGGTGGGGAAGGTCTGAGCAGATAAGATCAAGAATATGCGGTCATTAAGAAAATGCATTCATTTCCAAAAAAAAAATAATAAATAATAATAAATTTTTTTTTGCCAAACTCCAATGTCAGCGCAAGGGAAACCTCAAAA